>NC_071342.1:13089285-13389375 GCF_027744825.2 Synchiropus splendidus | reverse complement strand
AGCTTTATGGCCAACATCCAATATTTATTGCACATCATGCAATGATGAAGAAACGAAATAAATTATAATAGTAACAATAGTAATAATAATAAAAAAAAATTATATTATCCCATTACCAATCATAATTATCATAAAAATACAAAATAACAATAATAATAATAAATAAATAAACAAACAATAATAATAGAAGTCATTAATAAATAACAATTGAGGCATAAGACAAGTTTCTTTGTACCTGCTTCAGGAGAGCCGCTAGTTTAGGAGCCTGCGCATCTGTAAGTTTGAGCAGATGAGGATGGAAGGCCATGGAGATGAAAGCGCTCAGGATCGGCCAGAAGTCCTGAGCGTTTAAGGTCCGGCCCAGCACCAGCTGCCGGGTCCGACTGACCGCCTCCACGCAGAGAGCTTCTTCCATGTGCACAACCTTAGAGTGGGAAGAAATATAGTTAGAGAGAAATGCATAGAGTCTAAAAAAAATCATAAAAAATTAACAACAATTGAAGATATGCAGAACTCCATTTTGATCACTAGTTTGGTACATGTGAGAATAATATAAACAGGAAGTTGACCAGTAAATGTAATTGAAAAGAATGATAACAGAATGAACATCATAAAGTTTTGGACTGTTATTGCATCAAATATAAAATAAATAAATGCATTTAGTTTCATGACTAAAATCACAATGCGGTTTCATAATTACACCTTCAATATAAAACAATAAATAAATACATTCAGTTTCATGACTAAAATTACAATGCAGTTTCATAATAACACCTTCAATTTAAAACAATGGAGTATGAAACTGGAGACAATTGACATACTTGTGGTATCAGAGTCTCCATGAAGGTGAGCACAGGCAGAACCAGGTCACTGGACATGAGAGACAGCGCCTCCACACTGCAGCTCAAAGAAGCTGGCAGCATATCGGAGGACTTGGACACAGACTGCGACCCTGCGGGAGCCCTCAGCAGAAAACTCAGACAGACCCACTGGTCTCGCATGAAATAAGACGCTGTCCGGCCCCAGTCCTTCAGCAGAGAACCCTGTGCTCCCAAGTCACTGATGACAAGACAGAATGTTGTTTTTGACAAGAGCAACTTTAGTTTACAATTTTGTAGTCAAGTTCAAGGGCAGATGTTACTAACCTGGATTCATCTTCAGTCTGGGGCTTCACCAAACTTTTATTAAAGTGAGCCAGAGGTGTGGGGGCGGATGATGGTGATGTGTAGAAATAATCTCTGAGAGAACTGAGAAGTGGCACCAGGTCCGATTGCAGCTCATCCCCCTGCTGCTCAATTAGATGACAAACCACAGCCACTGTTGCCATAGCAACTAATTTAGCAACTTGATCTGCAATAGATGGCATCTGAACAAACCATGCGAACAGGTCAGACTAAGAAGAAAAAAAAAAAAAAAAAAAAAAAAAAATCGGCAGAGGAATCAGACTTCATACTTGCGGGCTTGATTCCTGTAAAACCTGGAGGCTGTACTTGATGACTTTAGAAAAGCAGGTTTGTCGAAGGGAACTGTGGCGCTGGGAGGGACTGTACATGACCAGCTCTTTGAGGACACTCAAGTACAGGTCAGCCCGCTTCAAGTCACACAGCTGTGAACACAGATGAAGACGGATGAGGAATCTCAGAGAATCAAATGGGGATTAAAGAAAAGGCTTTACCTCCTGCAGCTCCCCACAAAGTCGCCTCAAGATAAACTCCTGCATTGGCTCTTCGTACTTAAAAACCAGCTTCTCAATGACAACCATCACCTTGTCATCTGAAAAAGAACATTTCTTTAGCCAGTAATCCGATATTTTTCAGCCTTAATCTCACAGCCAACCTTGACTGGCACTGTGGCCACCCGAGGTTCGTCCAAACTGGAGGAGTCGAAGCACCAGCTGAAGGCTCTTGTCGCTCTTCTGAAGAGGCAAGTAGATGTTGGTGCTCACTCGACTGAGTGTATCCAGCAGTGGAGCCAGTGTTGTCTCGAGGAAGCTGTCAATATTTGCGCCACTTAGACTGTTCTCCATGTCAGCGCACAGCAGAATGGACCTGGCCATCTTCTCAGCCTCTCTGGAGGGCGGCAGTCCTTCTGAATGACCTGTGAGCGTTAAATAAAAACAATCAATTTCCCTCACCAGGAAGATCTTCAGACATACCAGTGCTGGCAGGAACTCTGAGAAAAGCTTTAATTTCCTCCTGAACGTAGCTCCGAACAGTGCTCTTTGTGGTGTCAGCACAAGTCTGTCTCATCGTCTTAAAACCGCCTTCATTCTCTGACAGCCAGACACACAGCTACAGCCAGATCAGAAACACAGCATTAAACAAGACACTTTCCAGACTAATAATAGAGTCGCTTCATACAGTACCTCACTCCATAGCTTGGTTCCTCGGCTCAGTGACTCATCAGCCCGAAAATAAGTCAGGAAAGTGAAGACATCGTTCAAGGTGGCTGATTTCTGTATATATATTTACAGTGATGAATAACTTGCCAAGCTGGAATACAATGATGTTTTACATCAACACACATTAAAAAGTAAGACTGTATATTTAGGTAATGTGTGTTTCAGCGATGTTAGAATAATATCTCAGCAGCAGCACGTAGATGTTCAAAGTAATGTCATTTATTTCACTTAAAAGGGCATCGTGTCCTACCACATCCAGGAGACAGAGGGCGCTCTTCAAAAGGAAGCCCTGGGAAGCTCCTCTCAGCAGGACTTGATGGTTTAACATGGTGCACTGCAGCATGTCTCTACACAACAGACAAGACGTCAACACAGCAGGACCACACACCTGACTGAAAAACAGACCTCACCTCAGAGGTACCAGACCATCGACATCCAGAAGCGGACTGGGAGGCAGCATTGATAAAGCCTGAGTGATGAACAGGATGGGAACAGCATACCAGTGTTTGGTGCTGAGCTGCCGCAGCATCTGCAGTAAGACACCACCTATCACAGGGACACAGCTATGAGATACGATCAAAGCGGCACAGCGCTGCATTTGGGGTACCTCTGCGATCAGAAGGAAGGTAGCTGAAGAAATTCCGCAGAAAGAGCTGCAGTTTGACTGCGAGCTCCGGGCAGTCTCCAAAACTCTGAGAAGGTGATCTGCAAACAAAGACATGCTGTCAAGCCTAAGTTGGAAAATGCAAGTAATGACGAACATACAACCTGTAATAGAGTGATGTCTCCGATACAACATCCAGAAATGGCCCGACGACAAACTGCGGAGGAAAGATCTGTTGTAATGGCTCAAAAAGAAACTGATCACAAAATATTCTTTTACATCTGAAAGATGAAAACATGAACCTTGTCTTTTTATGATTTTTTTTTTTCTATCTATCTACCTTTTCCTCTCTACATTTCCAATAATCACAGATTGTTTTCACTCTACTAGCACACATTTACAACAGTTTTCTGTTCTTACACTCCATGTTTCTTTGTACTTGTATACTATGAGGTTATTTCATAATTCGACAATTTACCAGTGTATTAAGGTTAGAATTCGCAATCGCTCCCAGTCTTAAAAAAATAAAATAAAAACTCACTTCAGAGAAAGCTGCAGCAAAGTCCGGCTGCTGCAGGACCTGCAGCTCCAGCAGGTGAGAGACTCCTTCTTTCATTAGGGTTTTATTCTCGCTGTGGAACATCCGTTGATACACGCACAGCAGCCATGAGGGGTGGAAAAGTCCTGGACCTGTGGAGATAACATGGGAGACATCAAATGGGAGGCATTACAGTTTAAATGGTACTGAAGAGTGACAATTTGAATGTGTATGGACTTGAAAAAATATATAATTTGGCACTTTATTTTAAGTAATATTCACAAGCAACAACCAACAGAAGAAGACAGAAGTTGTGAAGACATATTTATTCACATGCGTGAATGTCGCCTCAAGTTTACCTTGACTAGAATTTGCTGTTGTTTGGATCAATAAATCAATTCGGTTCAGAACTGGTCGGACAACATGGATCTGCAAGAAAAGGAAGCCATTTTAGTGAGATTCTAATTGGTATTTAAGAAACTATATTTTGAACCTGCGTTTCCTCTAATGTCTCCATCACAAGCACATAGTCCTCCCAGAACTCTCGCAGCACTTTGCCACTTTTCACAGACCACCTGAACATCAAACCTAAACACATTAGAAGATGAAGGTTAGCTCCACCTAAGACACAACTGCAAGTCTCATGCCAGACTGAAGCCATACCGTTTCCCGACTGTGACACGGGACAGTCCGTTCTTAACTCCTCTGACAAGGCAACACACCTTTTAAGCAGATAAAGTGCCCTCTTACGGGTCACGGTGTCCCTGTGAGTGAGTCCAGCTTGAACCACCTTCCAAAACTGGGGGCGCAAACGAGGGTCCAGCTCAGAGGATGAGGGCGTCAACTCACAGGGGCTCATCATGTGGTCTGACAAGGCAGTCAGACACAATAGTGACTTTTCTATCACCAGAGGGCTCTGGTCGGCAGAGTACCAGCCACACAGGTCATCCAGCACCAGTCTGCGGATGCTGCTCAGCATCTCACCGCTGGAACTGTCCAGGAGCGTCAACAACAGCTGGGCGGTGCTTTTGGACACAGGCTGGGCTTTAACGCAGGACAGGGCAGATGATAACGTTGTTAGTTTGAGTTGCTTGTCCGCTGATATCCGGGGTATCACAGCCGATATAACATCACTGGCAACGTCAACACTGAGCTTTTGAGTTTCGTCTTCCAGCGACTGGAGCGACGGCAGAGCGGTCTGAACCACTCGACCAGCGACGTCCTCTTCGCACAGCCAGACACACGCGCTCACCAGCCGGCAGACACACGAGACAGTTTCCCTCCTTCCACTCTCCCCACCTGCTGGTGTTCCAACAAATACAGGGAAGCAGTGGGACCAAATTACCGACTCTATTTTATCGAGAACGCATTTTCTCGGTGGTGTCACCACAGTAGAGTCTCGGAGAGTTGATCCGAGTCCGTCGATGAAAACCGTCAGCGCCTCAACTCTCTCCGTCTCTGGCCACTCTCCAGCCGGCCAGCACAGAGTGTCGAAGAAAAGCTCGTAGTTTGGAGAAAAGGACAGAACCGCGTTCATTAACACGGAGTTCATCTTGGCAGCTAAGCGTCCGCAACTACACCGGCGTGTGCAGCGTGCCACACGCTCACAACACAAACCGTAAACTTCCGCATACGTCAGCTGAAAATCTCGCGATATGTTCGTGCAGCATGAGACGCCTGCGGTAGAGTAAACAAAAAAAAAAGTACACCTCTGACATTCGTACCGTGCAAAATAAATGAACAAGTACCTACTTCACAATGGTAGTTCTGAGTCCGTCAACATGGGGCGTTTTATGTGTATATTTTAGACATCGAAACTTTCGGCCGGGAATTTTACCACCGTTTAGTGAGCGGTCTTCCAACCCACGAAATTAAACTAAATTCCACCATATATATATAACCGCCATCTTGTTCTTACTACTACGTTGAGTTTGGCAACATGTGCGGTTTGCTCCTTAGTTCAGTTCTTTCAGCGTCCTCATGATCCCTCTGTCCATCTCACACTTATTTGTGATGAAGATACGCTCATATCATCGCCAACATGAGAGGCATTTTTGCTGTGTAACTTGTATATGCCTGCAAGTGAGCAGAACAGGGCAGTTAAAACAGCTCAAAAATGAAGGAAACGTTGAAGTGAAGAATTTATTTTAGCTATGAAACAATTCTTTAGATAAAAAAACATGACAAAAATCGAATCAAAATGACCTTATAATATCATAAGTGCTGTGTTTAATCGGGTATAACCGCCCTCCATGAGCTCACAGTGACCACTGGTTGTTTTGCATACTAATTACACTTTAGTAAATGATTTGTGACAGAGAATACACGGACAGAAAGGCGCTTTTGTACTGAGGTTACGTAACATAGAAAAAAAAGTACTGCAGAGTCATTAGACACATGGCGGGTACAAAAATAGGACTTTGCTGAGCGAATGTGAAGGCAGGAGGTGAGTCGAAAATGAGGGAGCTTTGGGTGAATGTGCTACCAGCTGAAAAGAAACATTCCACACCAGTTGCAGCACCATTCAAGCAGGCTAGAAAGAACACGAGTTACAAAAATAAAACAGAATATAAAACGATGGTATATGGATTCATGTGGCGATTCCTCTCAGCTTACAATCAGGTTAATTGAGGCATGTTTAGCAAACAAACTGGTCATATTTGGTATTACACCTGAACAAACAGCATCGGTATAAAAAAGAAATGTTTTAGGCATCTAGAAATGCAGTAAAGCAGAGGGATATGTACAATATAAACATCAATAAATATGCAGTACTGACCAGCTGACACAAGGGTGAGGACCCCATGAGCACAAAAAGGAATTTCTCAAAGTATGAATTCCAGGAACTGTTCATCTCCTAACATGTCCAGAGAGAGACAGTTGGTTGACCTGCGACCATAGAAGGAAGGTTTGTCTTGGCAGTCCAAAAACGGGAAGAAAGAATTCTCCGATGGGATCTTGGTGCTTGTGGAGGCCTCTGGGAAGCCAAACGTGTAGCTGTGTGAAGAATCAGCCGGCACTGCGGTGCCCAGAGGAGCTTGTGGAGGAACTAGGTGGATATCATCGAGACTGTGGCTCTGTCGATCCACGCTGGCTTGTGCCTGTGACGAATTCAAAAAGTAAATATTAATCTATGAAATGTGGTGCATTAAAATAGAAGAAAAGACAAACCTCTTTTGAGTCATTTTCATTTTCCTTTGTGGCTTCAGTGCTGTTCTCTGGACAATCTTTGTTAGCTGCTGGGTGAAAGTTAATGTTGAATAGAAGTCAAATGGGAATACTAGAACACAAAGTTATTCTTGTGTAACATTTATTTAATCAATTCGACACCTTTCTTAGCATTTGATATGTCATTGACCGCAGTGAGACCATTGGGGCAGCAGGTGGCAGCAGCTCACGCAATATACACAGTAGGCACATCAAGAATAGGAGCTCATGCAGCAGCTCCTTCAGCACTACAGAATGTTGAATCTTAAAACGATTTATGACTGCAGAGCTGATCCTGGACACCAATATGCTAACAGGCAGATAAGCATATAGCTTTGGCAGAGGTACAAGTGAACTATATCAATCAAGAGCAAGTTATGAGGACTATGAGGACATTTCTAGGTTTTCCTAGCTTAAAAACAAGCCTAAAACAACAGTATTTTCACTTTTTTATATTGTTACAATTGCAAAACACTTATATGCCTTATGAATATACCTGTAAATGATTCCTCTGAAGGCAGCTCTGAACAATCCACCGATACTCCATCGAGAAGATCAGCCAGCCGGAACATCACACCAGGTTTATCAGTTGCTGCTTCTTCTCCTTCAGCCTTCATCTCTGAGCACAATTAAAGACAAAAATAAGAGCTCAGCTGTTTTGCTTTTAAAGTCCAGTCATCAAGGTACAAAGCAACTCTGACCTTCCTCCTGCCACTCCTCATCGTCTGTTCGAGTTTTGCTGCCAGTTTCAATCCCCGAGGTGCTGGAGCTGATGTGACTGCTAGCTGAGCTCAAACATTTCTCAGCTTGTAGGTGAACCTCCTCCTCCATGGAGGTCATCTCTGTAGAGATGCTGTGTTGGCGGCCGTCAGCTTCGATACCCGAGCTGCCGGTGGAGTGTCTGGATAAACCTGGGCTGCTTTCACTACCAGGAGGGTCCAGGTCTAGGTCATCGCTGATGTAGGATTCCCTGTAGCGTTTTTTCTCTGAAGCACAAGACATGACGATGAATAATACAGTCCATGGGTTCTGGACACACGTTAACTGTCCAACCTTCGCTGTCTTCCAGCTTTCTTAAGTGCTTCAGGGCCGGCTGCAAGCTCAAGTAAAGGCGATGGCTGCTGCTCAGGTGTAACAGGAGGTGACGGGAGCGGAACGATGAGCCGGTGTAGTAAACAAGCTTCCTGGCTGAGGGCAGGCCATCTGGCTGGATCTCAAATCTCTTACCCTGAATGGAAAACGCATATTAAACCATATTATTTGACTGGAAAGAAAAGGCAAATTTCATAGTTAATATTAAAGTTTTTCATTAAGGAGTAAACAAAGCTGGTGCTGAATGGGTCGATGTGGCTTTTAAACAAAAGCAAATTGAATAATACACCTGTATTTTGATGCATTAGCCGGGACACAATCGTCAAACCAGGCCTGCAACAGTAGCCTCTACAAGTGCAGCGGAAAGAAGCATCTATGAAAGCGCTGTCGTGGCGCACTAGTATTGACTTGTATTATTTTTCTTCAATTTTCATTTATTTATTTATAATTTCATGCGATAATAGCGTTATTGTATACATATTTTTGCCATCACAAAGTGACAATCGGACATTGTGACAGTAAATTGAATAAAGATATAAGGAGAGAGTAAGAGTTCTGCAAAATGAAAAACAATTCAGCATGAATTGTGTGAATTTTCTGGAGTGCAGGAACATCACAACACAAGTGAACAAAGCCCTTACCAAGAACGTCAGACGACCCACATTAGACCATGGAAAGTCATACAGTTGCTGTCGAATGTTATTCACCTCCTGCAAACACAAAAAGAAAGGCGAGTTAATAATTTGAAATTTGATACATTTTTACAGAGTTTTGATGGAAACCTTGAGTGGAAAAAGGCTAAGAACAGAACATGTAATTTAAACAAAGTCAGACCAGGTGTGTTGATGACTACACATTTAAGACAACATATATTGGTGTGCGTGCATGCGTGAAATTGAGACAGTCCTCAAAAGGCGAACATAAACAGATATATTGATGACACATAATCCTATTTTTCAACAGTCTATATTCAGTGCAGACGCACAGCCATCAGCTCCTTGTATCTCACGCTCCGCTGGCTCTTGAATCACCAGGCCTAAAGCTCCTGATCCCCCCCCAGATGGCCCCTGACGGACAGATCAAACAAATGAGGAACGCTCCAGACAACCTCTATCCCCAGATGCTCTGCTGCTGGTGACGATCCCACACATTCCTCACACATCCAAGTCAACTTTCAGAGTTTCTCTCAGTCTGTGAGCAAACGCAGACTCACTCGCGGACGCTCCTGTGTTGATGGCGTGCGTTAATAACACGCTTGCTCTTGCACATACCTGATAAACCTGCATTCCTCGCAGGGTCAACCCGAGCAACGCCGTTCCTCTCTCCTCCTTTTTATCCTGCACGAGTGAGTAATGAGATGTCAGACAGGCAGATAACACAGTTCTTCCCCACTTCACCATATCCCGAGTCACTTAGACACTTGGCTGCTGCTCTCCACAAACTAAAAGTCATGTTACATAAGAGATGGGCCCCACATCAAAAATATCACGGACGAGCGACTATGCTGAAGCTGAATAGTGGCAGTTACACAACCGCATAATTGATTCTGGTCATCCGTCCAGTCCAAACGAGGCTGAAATAATTGTGTAAGGAAGCACTGTGTAAACAGGTCATTATCACAATAGAGTTTTTCAAATGGATTTATCACGTCTGACTTTATCACTGCAACACCTAACTATTACTTTGTGTGTGTACTAGTGATATAACTGAATTATAACAGCAGAGAGACAGACTCCTTTATTGGTTCCTTTCTGACAGGAAGTAAGGGCTTCGCCCAGCTTTATGCATAAGAAATGAACCAAACTCAAATTAGACTTGGAAGAATGGTGTTACCACTCTGCACTATTTTTGTTTCAGAAGTCAATCAAAACACAAGTCATTATATGTTTGGATTTTTGAATACGGACTATTGTCAGAATAATAATCTGTGGTTATGAAAGTCTTAAAGAAGTGAACAAAACATTGACACTTTAAGTGACCTTTTGCAGCCTGTAGTACGTCACCGGCACGTCCTCAAGCCGACATGACTCCCTGATGAAGAGGAGGATGGCGTCTCGGGTGGACATGCCCCAGAGGTCCTGGTGCACCTTTGGTCCATGGCAGAGGAGATAGTCCAGGCCACGCTTGGCTATGATCTGTTAAAGAGTGAGCAAGGGTATATGAGCTAATGTGAAAAAACAAAGTTATCATCTCTCAACTTAAATGCATTTATTCAGTAAAATCCATCCAGGAAGACCAGAAACAATTAGTGTACAGACTTTAAATAAATTTCCTCTAACACACCACGATGAGCTATTTGAAGAGCATCAATTGTTGCGGAGCATTCTTGGGCTCCTGGTGGGAGTCGTGGACATATAATGGTCCACATATAAAGGCCTAGAAAGTGACATGCACACCATACAGAGGTCAGCAAGCACCAGGTACAGGCCTGTTGGTCAATACCAACTGGGCAAAATGCAGACAACTTTTATATAGCTTGTGATTGTTGAAATCTAAACCAAAAGTTCTCAATAAAAATGTACTGTACCCAGGGAGGGAAATACTCCTTTGGTTCAAAGTAAGGGCTCATCTCTGACTCCCCTACAGGCAGCTGATGGTCACCTAGCTCCGCCTGCATGGCGTAACCAGCCAGCTGGAAATACACCTCCTCCTGCTGACGGCATTCGGAGCGCAACACCCTCTCCCGCAGGTCGGAGTAGTACAGGCGTCGTGCCTTCCTTTCACTGGTACCAACACAACACAATATTTCAGAGTGTAAGGTGAGGAGGATGGTGATTGATAAAAAGAGAAGAGATAAGTCAGCAATGTGACGATAAATATGTAATATCAGATCAGGAGCAACATGGGGAAGGACAGAAACAAAAATGTCAGCACAAGTTAAGTTGGTGCATTAAAAACAAGAAAAAAACAAGTTCAAAGTGAGAGGTGACGAGAGGCTGGCAACACAAAAACATTATTTGCCTTTTTTTCAATGAGTGCTCACCAAATTAGTCTCCCATTCTCCACGTAGTACTGCACTTTAATGCAAAGCACAAGGGGCAGTGGTTTCCTTTGGAATCCCTGTAGGAGAAAATGCAGTGTCTGTGAATGATGCGTCTTTAGTAGATTACAATTTGAAAGAATTAAAACCCCTCCCTACCTTGACAGACTCCTGCTTCCATTCCTTTGGGAAGTACTTGGTCAACTTCTCCTCCAGATCTATAAATATGTGCTCGTTGTCTGCGGTGAGGGGAGACGACAGGGAAACAAGGAGACAGTTAGGAAGCAAACAAAACAACCATGCAGCCGAGCGTGAAATATGTCCAACAATGGGATTAATTAGGGTGAGAGAAGAAAAGAGCTTTTTTTTCTTTTATGTGCCAACCAGGCTACGAGGAAGCAGCTGACGATGCCGACATGTCTTTTTCAAACAAACGGCTTAGGTTAGAACAAAGATTTGGAACATAAATAAATAGATGTGTACGTTCTGAGATGACTGAAAAAGGTTTTCCATTCGTGGTGATGTCTTTTATTGAGGCCCAGAAAACACAATCTCCACACTGTGATGTGAAGATGAGAGCAGAATTCCTGCTACATGATGAGTAGAAATTGCCATTTATTGCCAACTCTGACATCACTTCTAATCCCGTCACCGGGCATGGATGGGAGGTGTACAATCATGGCCAATTTAAGTTGAAGTTCCCACCCCTGGTTACTCATTACATCTATACGAACTCATCTCTTGTTCAACTGTGCCTAATCAAATAACAATGTGGACAATTTCTGACTCACTCTTAAAGCTTCAGTGTCGAGCATGTGTCATTAGGAGCCTCCCCCATTCGAGTCCTCCTCTTCCCAGCATCCATCCATTCCTCCTTTTCATGAAGCCGAAGAATGCACGGGTGCATTCCAGGCTTAATGAAGTTAATATTGCAGGAATCCAGGCTCAAGTGATCGCTGGACCAACACCACAAAAACAAAGGCTGCTTGTTCAGGAGGTGAGCCGCATGAGATTGCCGAGGCATTTCGACGTATTTGTTCGAAAGGAAGGAGAACGTGAACACAAAGAAAGGAGCTTTGCACAATGACTGAAGTGGATTACAGCAATAATTTAAGCAGACTGGGAGGGGGGGACTTCATTTCCTTGTTTTCAGTAAAACGGTGATTGAACGATTGGAACAGCTTCGGCCTGTGAGGATATTTAGGTGAAACCATGAAGCAAAATATTTGCTTTATTATTTCTTACACATTCTGATTATACATTTTGAAATCATCAAAGCATTTCTGCTGTACATTTGAAAAGCACAATGATTTTATTAAAATGGCGTTTTAGACGACACGTTTTGCTTTCATCACCAACAGAATGAAAAATGCCACTTCCTCCATTTACAAGGGCCCAACTTCTCTCACAACAGAAAAAACTCCTGACTTCTTCTCTTCAGCATATCAAACCACGAATATCTAACAAAGGGACAACCACCCAGAGTCCCAATTAAAAGCCCTAGACACTGCTGAAGAGTGAGCATATGTGGAAACATTCACCAACCAATAAAAGAACAGCAGTGTCTTTTGGCTCAGCTCTTTCTTCGCCGTGACTGATATTGCGACCTCAAGATTGAAGCGCTCAACCATCCGCCCTTACCCTCACTTATAAATGAGATACAGAAAAACTAAGGGAAGGTTCTTACTTCCACCTTGGACAGGACTACAATTGATCAGACAAAGTAATGTAACTTGTGTGTAACCATTCATCTACGAAAAAGAAAAAGGCACCTTTCATATTAAGTGTATTGCTAAGTGACGTCATGATCAGACAAATAAGGAAATAAAGGTGCATTTCAGCTTAAGATGAGCAATTTAAATGTAACTTTCATAGGGTAGTATATCCACCTTAACTTGATACTGAGGCGCCCTGTTGTGGGGATCCCTTCAACCAAACAAGGATACCAAAGAAGACAATTGGCAGCAGATTGTGTTTCACTTTCCTCATGTGTCACCGCGAGTGAAGGTTTGGAGGATGGAAGGATCATGTGGGCATTTGTCAAGAACATCTTCGTATCAGCTCATTGCTCTATCCACTTCATCTATTCTGACATTTCATTCGTGTTAATTACCACTCCGGATGAAAACAGCAACAGTTTTTTCTTTGCCTTTAAAACATTTATGTCACACAATAAAAATACATTTTTACTCAAATTAAATGGTGACTATAAACATGCTGAAGAGCTGCCACAGAAAATGACAACTGGTTACGTACGAAAACTAGTTGGTGTCGAATGAGACATCAGGAGCAAAAAGGTGAGTCAAAATATTAAATTATATTGAAAGGACAGCATTACTGGCTGACAAATACCTGGTTCATGTTGAGATTGATAATATAAATCAACACATTTTTATCATGTAGCAACGACAACAGTCTTTCCTGGAATAAATTGCAATAATTAACAACATAACAACAATATGAGTAATCAAATTGGCATGTTAAGGATTAAAACTCGTAGAACCGGTTGCTAAAAATGTTTAAGAAATAAAAGATTAACAGTTAAAATTGTTTTACTTGGAATGGTGCCGTCTGAAGACAAGAATGCCCAAAACCATGAAAGAATGCAAAACGAAATGACAAATTAGTATGTTATTGCTAACTTTTGTTTAATAAAGGTGGCTGAATTTTCATTGAATAGCTGAGTCGCAATGACTTCTTATGGTCAGAAAACCTTTCGTCAAGCCCACAAGAGACTTTATAATGATCAAATGATAATGAAATGATGACTTGCATTCTGTAATGGATGTAATTTAAACCCACTGGTGTAAGCAAATTGGCAATTAATTTAGCGTCAGCAGTGAGAGAAGCTCTAACGTTAAGAACATTAAAGTCGTCTGGACTAGATAACGTCAATTAAATAAGAATGTTCTGGGAGGGACGGTGTTGAAATAACAACAGCGTCTGTTTAGACAAGTGTGCAATGTCTTTGATTTGAAAGAGTGATGGGAAGTGAACGGGAGTGAACGCACCTTTCACAACGGTGAGGCCGAAGAAATAGAGCTCTTTAATTCCAAGAAGCTCCGTCACACGACTTAGAACGTCCTGCCCTGTAGCCTTTGGCTGAAGACACAGAAACATGAAATCCAAGTCGGGGGAATGTGGAACGTGAAAATGTGTGGACTCACCCCGACGCTGACATCCAGCTGTTCTTTGTTGGGCAGGAGGACACAGATAGTCCTCTCCTGCTTCACCAAGGCCGACATCATGTGAAGTGAGATCACTCAGAGAAATTCTTCGCTCTTGTAACTGCAGTTGGCTTTTTATTCATACATGCTGAATCTGCAGGAGGCAAATTCCATCACCATGAGATCAGTGATTAATAGACCAAACAGAAAAGCAATTTGAAAAGAAAAGGAATTCACATCAGATAAGTGAAGAGCAAATCAGGGCAAAAATGACATACTTCCTAGCACTTGTATCATACAACTGAAGAACAGCAAGAGATCGGTCATGTTGCTTAAAGGTTGTGGCCATACATTTTATTATCATTACATGAAGAAACCTGAAGCAAATTAGTCTATTCTATTGTCACTATTGTTACTTCAAGGTTGAACCATCATATACTGCATATGACATCATTCTGCTTCATTTATTATCACCTCATTCTCAATGCCAGGCTTACCCCAGTCCCACAGTGTTTTAGCTAGGGGGTCTTAGGGGCGCCTTGCACTGAAAAGAGGACTCCCTATTTTAGGCAGGGTGCCTTGAGGACACCCTATTTTAAGCCACTGAAAATAAAAAGTTAAATAAATAATGCACACCTATCTAAGCCTTCCTCATGGTTGTCTCTGCGCCACCATATTTTATTGATGATAAAATATCGCCTGGTGAGTCGCGAGAGTCAGGTAAATGGGACACCCCTCTGACTCTCCCATCCTAGCTAAAAGCCTGAAATAACTTCTCCAAATCAAGACCTGCCGACAAAACTAAATGTGGCACACCACATCATGTCATTTGGTTTACTATCCGTGCACTTCCATCACCCTAACTCTGAGCGTCATAACACACAATAACAGCCAAATAAAGTGTGCCTCCTCATTTATACACAGTGAGCTTCTGTAGATGAAAAGGGTGTTGCTTTTGTTTAGGAACACAAATGATGCCTCGAGACACCTGCTGAGATTGTAAACAGTGATAACTCTGTCAAGTGAAAGAAGGATTCCAGAGGTTAGAATTGCAATCTGACAACTGACAAACACAAGAACTAGACATATTTACCACTGAAAATGGTAGTTTTTCCAGTGAACATTCACTTGCACATTGGTTTAGATGGAGCTATGAGCTACTTTTACTTTGATGATGTTGCTGTATTATTATGGAAATCCCTCTGCATCCATCGATTTTGGTTCCTTGGACACAAATGTGAAATTACAAACTGCCATAACTGTAAGGAAGCAAAGAAGCAACCAATAAACTATTACATAGTAAACAACAGCGACCAAATAAGTGACAATAGCCCCTAAATCACATGGATTTATCATTCTCTAATCCGAATGAGAGTCATTAACTGAAACAATAAGTCAGATAATCTGTCTCCGTTTCTCTGCTTCTACTGCTATATTTCCAGGGGAAATTCCTATAAAAACAGCAACATAAAGAGGTGAACCATGAACCCTAAGAAGTGGAGTAAGTCAGGATGCCACCCAGGTTGACCTGAAGTGTGCAGCAAACTCTGACCTGATGCCCCGACTGGGGCGAGACTCATCTGATTAACGTCTCAGAATCAATTAATCCGGTTAATTATTGCCGCACGCAAAGTCTGAGCCCCTTAAATCTCCTTTTGGACGATAACGGGTTAAGAAAAACACAAAAACATGTCAACGATGTTGGAATCGAACTAGAGCATGAAATGCAATACATATGTAGAACAGTGACTTTAACTTACTTGTGAGGTCAATTAAAAAAATGTAGCGTGAATTTGGACCACTTAGAAATGATAAATATCAAAACTGCAGACACAAACATGAGGAAGAATGTGGATCATTGTTCAAAACTGTCAGAACTTGATCACCCTGGCTGTGAGTCAAGGAAATTTCAACAGCCAACTGTGATTTTTAGGGACATGTTCAAACATGGCCTTGCAGATGGGTGTAAGTAAAAACCTGAATTACCAGTATCTTTAAATCAGAAGTGCAGACTCAGAGAAACAGAACAGCATATGCTTATTAAAACGTGATACATGAAGTATATTTAGATCTAGTCCAACACAACAAGAAGACGTTAAAGAACGACAGTAATGTTATGTGCTTTTATTCAACTGAAGCTATTTCAAAGTGGTTGGCCAGCCTTAAATGAACAGCTCTAACAGCCCTTGTTGCTGATCAAGTGAAAAACTGGGCTGACATGTGAGTAACCATCTGCAAAGCCCTTCAAATACCCTTCGAATAGTTTTAATCCTGCTCTTGAACATCGCTGGCTGTTGGGACAACATCCCATTACACTCAGTTAGCCAGCAGCTCATGCAAATTCACCACGGAAGAAATGAAACAGAACATTTGGGATTAAGAAAAAACATTTTAGGCAGTGCAACAAACTTGAATATTCTTATAAAAAAAACAGAGCGCCATCTTTTATAATGAATTTTAACACGTAACATGACGTTGAAAGTACACAGCAACAAGTGCATCTTCAACCCTCGACACTCTCACAGAGAAGTAAAAACTTACCGACAAGTGGGAAAGACGTTAATGTACAAGTTCGAGTCCTTAAACATTAGTTAAAAGCACATTTATCCAGCAAGAGTCGGTGAATACGTGGACATTGAGTGCCAAGTGCCTCTTTCCCATCGCGTGCTGAAACTTCAACCACAGTGGAGCGGACCATTACGGGGAAATCCAGGGGGTCGCGTTATATTTTGGTTAAGAAAAGAACCAATAATGTATAGATTAAAGTTATAAAATATCGGAATTATAATACTTCACGTTGTAGTTTTAGAAGTAGATCAAACAATATACACGCAGTAGTGTTCTTTTAACGGTATGCTATAGAATTTACACCCCCGTCTGTTTAAGATGTTGTCTCCCTCTCGCGCTACTAAGGCATCCAAGCGCAAACTGATGAAGAGGCGTCCCAGGACTATTTTTGTGCGCTTGAGTTAAAAAACCTCCGGATTGTATCGACGATTAGAACCTCGTCTTCATCTGTAGGCTTCACTAAAACGCAGATTTCATCATTTGAAATACTGTAGTGGGCCTAGTTTTTCCCACAGTTGTCATGGTAGGTTGAGTGCTGCAGTAACAACAACAGATTAGCCACATCATGAAGTTTTAGGAATGAATAACGGGAACTAAACTGAGGGGAGAACTGTGCCAACAGGAGTAAAACATCACGGAGAGCGGCCGCGAGACTTGTATTAGAGATCAGATAAGAAAAGTCTGAAGACTGACAGGTAGAACTACGTGAGAGAAATGCAGAACATGTAGAAGACAGACACAGTGCAGTGTGATGGGCAGAGCATCGAAGACTCAACTAAGAATATGTATTACTGGGATTAAATGACCAAGTTTGATCTGTAAATGAGGTGATAACAATGTATTTGTACCCGGTCGTGGTCATGGTTCATAGCTTTTCCACGGATATTCACATAAATTCATAACTACAACACCCATTGATGATACCTTTTAGAACATTGTAATACATTGGGTAACATTGTACTATAAATTTGATAACCATTATGTATGTCACAAATCATCGATCTATAGCTCATGTTTTTTTCCCTATATTTTATTATTTTACATTTTATTGATTACAAAATTGAATAAACTGTAGCACACCAGAATATGGCTCATGGACCCCAAGCTGCCTCCGGACCCAACCACAGCTTCCTACAAAAACTGCGTCTGCAGTAAGGTACGACCCATAAGAGGTAAACAAAGGATACTAAGGGGAAAAAAAATGACAGACACTGTGGGACTGGGATAAGTAAAATGTGGACATATTAAAAAAAAAAGCAATAATTAATTGGGAAGTATGACAACTTTTTTTTTCTTGTAATAGTTCATTTTTAACAAGAAAAATCAACACAGTTGTATAAGATTTTTAAGATGAATATTTAATTGTATTGTCATATATAAACATTTGTTCAAGAAAGTTTTTTTTTTTTCAAAATCAAGCTTACAATACTGTACACAACAGTTCAAATACACTTGCCAAAAATACCAACCGAATACTTTCAATAAAACATTTTCCCCCGCATGTGCTTTTGCTTGATCATGATCATGATGAAAACCCCTGTAGTAAAATGCAGAAGGCAAAGCGCTAATACACCAACACCAGGTTGGCTCAGTGTGCTGTACTGCGATGAAGAATGGCAGTATTTAAATTAGACCAGAAGCCAACAATAGGTATGAAACGATTTACATTTGTTCTGCAATAAAAAGGATGGAAAATCGATGATATAAAACACAGCTGTACAAATTCCTTTTACAAAAACTAGGTGCAAAGTATTCAGTTCCATCAGTGGGACGAACATTTGCGATGCTGAGGACATTATGAGCAGATCTGTAGCAGCTACGTTTCCAGTTCAACTTTTTAAAATGACGCTGGAGAGGAGATGTTGGGATTTACATAAATACAGTAACACTGTCACATTGTAGCAAGGAGATCCGGGAAACAGAAGGATGGATAAAAAACCCAGTAGAAAAATAAAACTCCATCATGAAAGATGATGCGACTTTGTCCAGTCAGTTGGACAAGTTGAAGTAGTGACGCAGCGAGGTATTGGCTCCACATTCCTCTTGGACATGTGTTGTTTTCTGCTGCAGTTCTACTGAAAGAACCTGAGGCCCGCGACGAGGAAGAACTTCTCCAGGAAAATCTCTGAATCCAAGACTGCGATGTGGGCGGCCCGGCCGATGAGGGAGTTGGCTGTGTTTGGGAGAGCATGGATGACATCATATCGCACGAGATTACAGTCTTTGTTCTGAAGAACTGGCAGCAGCAGATTCTCAATCATCTCAGCATACACAGGACCTGGAAAAGAAGAAAAAAAAGCTTAAGAATTACAGTTCTTATTGTCGGTGAATGCTGGTAATCTCCCAACAAGCCATTTCCAACTAACAAACGTCTCCATCTGTCTCTGTATCCAACCCTCAAAGGCGAGCGTTTGTCATCCTCATGAGATGCCAGAACAAGCACACACAGCCATATTTAACACCAAGGCCTGCGAGATTAGAGAGCTGACCAAGGCCCTCAATCACTGAGATTTGCTGTGTTTGGAAAAGCACAGCTACATTCATCTGCTGTTCCTGGTTCATCCTTCAAATGAGTATATTGAATAGATAAAATATATTTTAATAGAATATTCACAGAGCCATCACAGGCAGTACAGACACACATCATCACATTGCTCTCTGTAAATATCTAGTTAAGGGCGCTCATCTTGTAGACCATGTGAAAAGACATTCAACCCACCAGTCTGTTTGTCTTTTAATGCCGTTTTGCACATTTCTATCCGTGCAGAGTGATATGGAACGTAGCGATCCTGCAGGGATCCAACCAGCACCACATTCCTGAAATACTGTAGACCTGAAAATAAAAAAAATGAAGGCTTATGTAAATATTGGAAAAAGAAAGACAGACTTCTATTTGAAGAAAAAAAAAGAAGCTTAACAAACCAGATTTCTTGCTGAGCTTATATAGAAAGGTTTGTCGAGGGTCTGAGTGATCCCTGCACGTGAGCTGGAGGAGCGACCCAGACTTTTTCCATTTCTGCATGAACCAAAGACCTGAGAACAAAGTTGATTTTACTCTGTAGATCCGCTCATCAGAAGGTCTTTTTCATCATCATCTTGTGAGGCACAGCTCCTCTCCTGAGTAGAAAACCAAATGGAGGCCCACCTGTGTTCACAAGTGCAGAGCTGTTGTACAGAGTTCCCAGGTGAGGTCCAGAAAGGGAGAGGAACGTGTGCAACTTGCTCAAGTAGCACTTAAATCTGGGTCTGGTCAGCACTGAGCGGACGATGAGGTTCCCCAACGAGTGGCCGACAAAGCTGACAAAAAAAAAAAGAGTCACTTGATGAGCTCATATCCATCTCCTGCAGAAAAACTGGACGGCGATATTTGCTGTACATTTTTTTAATTCATTGGAACGCAAAAATAGGCAATATTACATGACTGCAGAAGAGCAGAACATTATTTACTGGCAGTTGCTTGAAAAAAAAACTTCACTATCTTCACTTCAAAACCCTTTGAACTTTGTAGCTTTGCCGTCCGCCCCTCAGCCAATCACTGCAAAGGTTTTATCTCCCGGCGTCAAACCACATCAGAGGGAACTTAAACCAGAACACACTGATAAAAACCCACAGAGAAATTGGAGTGCACAGTAAAGGAGCAAAAATACAAGTTCATTTCGAGTGGATCAGCTTTTCTCACCTGATTTTTGCCAACGTGAGGTTGTATAACTGGATGTACTGGATGATTTCATCCAACAATCTGTCTGTCATGGACTCAAAATCTGCAAAGGTATCATTCTGCAGTAAAAAAAAAACAAAAAAAGGACTGTGCATGTGTGGTCTTGCGTTGCAGCTGCTACAGTTGTTAACGGGTAATTATGGAGCTACTCAGAGTAGCTTAACAAGCAAAACATCAAGTACAGACTTACTTGTGAGGTTTTGCACAACATATCAAAAAGCACTGTTTGTGTTAATGAAGTCACCTGATTCCTTTCAGACATGAGAAAGTCTATACGAGCACCAGGCAGTCCCAGCTCCAGATAGGTCTTCACTAGTCTCAGGTCTGCACTGTTTCCTGTAAACATAAAGGGAACACAATGCAGTGCTTGCACAGCTTTAACAGTCACACACATCCAAGAATCCTGCACATAGTTTATCATTAGGATAAAGACCAAAATAACTCAACTACAACATGACAGACACTAAACACACAAGAAAATGAGATATTTACCATCCAGTCCATGGACACAGACTATGAGGTGAATGCCCTCTTCACAACCTTCATCTTCCTCTAAGCTGAAGTAGGGAACAGTGGATGCCAGCTCCGGTACCTCACTGTACAAGAACCCTGGTAGTTTGAGCTGTTTCATTTCTTCCTTTGCCTTGATAAACCTGCATAAGCATAAGGTGTTTGGTTGAAGCTTCGGGAGATGAAGAAAGGAAAATATCTCTATATCTGAAGTGAATCAACTCACAGTTTCATCTGAGGCTCAGGTACACAGTCGTACCACTGCAGACGACTGGACACGGAGGTAGAGGGACACCGAGGTCGTACAACACCACCGGTGGCTTGGTTGGAGCAGATTGGAGCCTTGGAAGAATCTGTTATTCCGTGGGTGTAACCGATGCCAAGCTGTTCGAAAAGGATCCTCGGGTGCTGAGTTGTTGTGTCCTCATCTCCTGCTTGCTCCTCATAAGCATCACCGTTCACGAACGAATAACCGTCACCTTCCTCGTAGTAACCGTTCTCGATCATCTCCGGCTCACCCTCCTCCTCGTCCTCCTCAACAGGCGGTCGCGTCTGGATTCCCAGGGTGATGGCAGACGTTTCCAATGGGCTGATTTCAGACACATCCGTGCTCGAGCGTGAACCAAAGTAATTCTCCACCATTCCACGTTTGACCATATCAGTGCTACTGGTGGCAGAGTTACTGGTGTGTGTTTCACTGCGGGATTCTTTCACGGTTCCGGAACCAGATGCCCCTTCTAGCCCAGGTTCTGCCGAATCCAGTATGTGGGATTCTTTTTCAGAGTCAATTACAAAAGTGGATTCAGGAGTGCTGGCTACAATAATGTCCTTGCTCGGTGTGACATCCCCTGAAAAGACTAGACTTTGCTCCTGGACCAAGATGCTGGACTTTCTGAGGCGAACTTCAGCTCCACTAGTCCTGGAAGAACCCTCTCCTTCTTCGTCTGATGGCAAGGAGTTGATGGAAGTTAGGGATGACTGAACTCCGCTGACAGTACTGGTGTTTTCAGGCATATCTCCTGCCCCAATCTGCTTTGGAACTGAACTCTGCTCAAGACTTCTCAGGGCAGGACTTGTGAGTGGCCTTTCCAGATGAGGGGTGGCTGGCTCTTTACAATCCAGTTCCACACACATCTGTTGAGCGAGAGCAAACTGTGTGGCAAAAGAGCTACACTCACTCTCAATGCCTGAATCTGACAGACGTGAGGAAACGCACGCCTCTGGCAGCCGGATGCTGTCGCCTTTCACATGAACCGATACGGAGCAAGGCAGGTTACGCCTTGCTGGTACCTCACCAGAATCCGGCCTCTCAAATACAGAATCAACCCCGGAGTCACCGGTCTCTGCCCCAGTAATCTTGGGGATTCTACTACCTAAACCGCCATCTGTCCGGCATGGCAAAAGAACGGAAACCTTTTCTCCTCGGTGTGGATTCCTTTGACTTGGTTTAACTTCTATCTGTTGAAGTCCTGAGGACAGTTGTCTGCCACCATCACCCTGTTCATGCGTTTTGTTTGAGGGATTCACAGCCCCAGTACCTGCCTGAGGGTTCGGGAAACCTTTCAAACAAGTAGCAGAGGGAGCCTTGGCATCTGGAACGGAACTGCCCGTGCTGTATTCTGATGTGGCTACAGGTTCTAAAACACTACTGGCATTAGTCCTTGAATTATGATGCAAGTCACCCTGTGGGGCACTCTGATCCTCCTCTGAGTTAAATAGAGCCCCCCGTTCTTTGTACTTAGAACTCACATCAGCATAAGGAGCTTTGAGGTTCTTATAACCCACAAGAACCACAGAATCCTTGGAGCCTTGTCTTGTCATCTTCTTTGAGTTTCCCTCAGTTTTAGGGTTCTTCTTCATCTTAACCGACTTTCCTTTACTCTTGGGGGGTGCGTCAAAGTTGTCTGGCCAGGTGTTTTCAGAGGGACCACACCTGTTCTCAGGCGAGGGGCTTGCTGCGCCACCACAATCCTTCGAATGAGATCTGTCATTTTTACTGGCGGCTGGACCAGATTTGAGATTGTGAACTCCTAACCAGGGTCCATCACGGTCTAAAAAAAACCAACATAGAACAGGGGATCAGCCGAACGTTAATCATGACTTTATGAACCAATGAGAAGCAATGTTACGCACCTTCAGTGATGGAATCCAGGTATCTATCCTCAAAGATTATTGGCAAAGAGCTAACATCACCGTCAAGGTCAGCACATTCTACAGGAAGTGGAGGCAATGACAGGAAATAGCTAGAACTCTTGATGGCATTTGTCATTTGCTGGTGACTGTGCGCGCTGAGGGAGGAGAAGATGCAGTTAGTGGAGAAGAAATAAGTTGTATTTAAATTTATATTTAATAATTACTGCACTTGTATTTGTAAAAAAAAAACATATATATACATATATATATATATATATATATATATATATATATATATATATATATACATATATATATATATATATATATATATATACATATATATACATATATATATATATATATATATATATATACATATATATATATATATATATATATATATATATATATATATATATACATATATATACATATATATATATATATATATATATATATATATATATATATATATATATATATATATAGATATAGATAGATATAGATATAGATAGCTAGATAGATAACGTTTTTGGAAACTTACTGAAGCTCTTGATAAGCCAAAGCAGATTGTCGGGGGTGTTCCAAACAAAAGAACGTCTCAGCGAAACGCCTCACCTGATATAAGATTTAAGGACAACAGTCAAGACCCAGATTAAAGGTGCGTTGGTATGTGCAGTGTGAATAAGGTGAGTCCCACCCTCAGTGTGTGGTGTTCCATGGCAAGGAGGGCAGCGACGTGCTCCTGCAGGGACACAACTTCTACAAACTGTCCCCAAAGTGCCATAAGAAGTGAGCACAGCTGAGCCAGGTTCATGTTCACCAACTCCGCCAACTCATCTGGGGACTCGGCTTTCTGCTGCAGTCCCAGAAGAAACCACCAGAGCGGATCAGTGAGCAATTCATGTGCCGGTCAACACACCAAAATCACTTCTGCAGTATTTTGCCAAATACGCATGTAAATCACATAGTCTCATTATATAAGTTCATAACACACTAACAACAGTTCTCCACATGAATGTTTTGGAAAGATTATGTTAATTAGGCCATGTTTCCCACTCTATTGCTACACCTACAATTCACATCGCACCAGGCTATAAAACAAGTTAAAACATGTGCAGTGTTGTATCAAAATGCTCTTCATTCCACAGCTCTATGAGAGGCATTTCTCTCACACACATACTCATACACAATGGGAGCAGATGAAGACAAGAGTGGCATTACTGTCAAAGGTGCATATTGAGAAATAGTACTCCTCAGTTAATCTCTCTCAACTTGTTATACATCTTCAACTCAGAAATCACTCATTCATGGGTGAAGCTGCCCTTAAATAAACTCGAAATTACACAAGTGGAAATGTGGATTCATGTGATCAATAACAACTGAATGACATTAACACACAGACTGGGGGGGTGTCAGAATGCGCCCGAGGGGACATGACATTAGTCAAGTTCAAAACCATGTGGGACACCTGATAGTCCTGCAGTGGCGCAGTATCTTAGTATATTTGCACAATCAACGAAGAAGAAGGCACACGGACTGTTTGAAGTGGGTGGCTGAACAGAGTATAAATCAATAACAGCGTTTATTCATTAACACAGAGGTCAAAATTAAAATCAGTCGTCAGCAAAGGACACTTCAATAGAGGAATAATTTCTTACCTTAACTTGTTCACATAAGTCGGATAGTCGCGTCTCCAAATCCAGTTGCTCTGAAAGGCAAAAGGACAGCTTTTTATTCATTTATTTTCATATAAACGACAGAAAAGAATGCGAGAAGGAGACTGAACAAAGAGGTGAAGTGAGGCGTTATATCAAAAGACCACAGACGGTCCCATAGTTGGTGTGTATCACGGCAGTGTGAGAATATTATGGTAAAAGACAATTGTTAAAATCGTTTTAAAAGAGTGACAGCAGACAAATGGCAAACCACGGGCAGCAGTTGAAGTCAATTGTTTTAGTGTGACAGCATGGCGAGCTACAGATTGTTCTACCAGAAGAAAATTGAGGTGAAGGGAAAAAAAAGAGCAAAACACTTGAGTTTTTCGAAGGTTCAGAACATACCTATGTAGACGTGCCTTTGGCTTCGGGGAAAGGATCTTCTGAGTACTCGCTCATAAAGGACTTGCATGCTGGGCTTGGCTAGTAAGATTGCACATATAGGTTTGTTTAACTTTCTGTTAAGATGTATCTGGGACTGGCAGTGTCTGATGCAACGGAAGACATTGCTCCTCTCCAGTGTTTTTGTAAAAGTCCTCGGAATGCAGTGCCGTGATGGGAAAGGAAAATGGCGCAGTTCCACAATGACGTACAAAAGAGTCACGGGAGACCATTGATTATCATAGTTTTGGGTAATGATGTAATAGACCACCATAATTACAATTTAAATGTTTTGGCAGGAGTAACGACGAAGCTCTGCTTCTACTGCAGTCAAGAGGGGGATGCAACACACAAGTGGGAAAATACTGTGACACTTGGAGATTATACCAGGTGTAAAAAAAGTGTTACAAACCTATTAAAAATGTGTCACATAGTTGACTTGAAGCTCATTTAAAGTGTTTTAAACATATCCCTGCTGAAATTAAAATATGCCTCACTAACAATTTCAAACTATACCAGGTTGAGTGCAAAAAATAAAGATTCAAACTCCACTCTGAATGATTTAAATCCACTTCTTCCAAAGCAGGATGATGACATAAATGACAAGGTTTATAGAATTTTGGAAAAAAGTGTCTGCAACATATGCAATATGGAATGAAACCTACCAAGTTCCATTCTGTGGGAGGAGGGCAGGTCCTTGGTAATGGAAGTAAAATAGTCAAAGAGGCCCTTGTAGGCTTGGAGGAGACTGGAGCAAAGGTTATGGTGAAGGCTAAATGCATGTTGTAGACATGGGTCACTCACAAGGAAAGTTCTGCCCTGAAACAAGAAAACAGAATAATATATGTAAAAGAGGATAAATGTATACTTTAAGACTTAAAAACAAACAAACAGATTTTCACAATGCTAGACCGCTACTTACATCTGGGGACACCTGTTTAACATAACTGCTGCCAAACACGACGCTCTCCAGAGGTGGAATAAGTGAGTCTTTGCTCTGTGCCGGGGCGTTGCGGTTCAGCCAGGTAGTCTTGACCGGCCGCGGAAAACTAAACAGACAGAGGTACAACTCTCGCATTTAAAAGACAAGATGTGCCGGAGGCTGTTGTGTGTGTGAATTTTGTGTGCACTACTACGATCTATAATTAAATCTCACTGGATGAAGACGATGGAAAAGGAATGCCAAGTTGAGCAGTAAATGTCAGGTAAAATAATATTATGGTAAGTCTTTATAGGATTTATCAGATGCCTTCAGCATGAATGGGGTGAGTAAGTGAAGAAGACACTCAACTGTTTTCATGACGTTCAGTGTATTATTGGACAGTCATGTGTTTCACACATCTCACCTGATCAGTGGTTGATGGAGAGCCACCAGTGATGCATGGATGGTTACAGAGATGACTGAAAGATGGAAGTAGTCAAACATGACATTGATGTGCTGATGGATGCCTCGTTGGAGGCTAAAGTGCAAACGAATAGTGCGGCCACTGATGTTCTGCAGTGTGCTCGGATCCTCAGGCCTGCGGACGATAGATGAGTAAGAGACAAGGCACAAATTTAGCCAAGAATTACATAACGTTTGCAGACTGTAATTGTGACAAAAACACATACGAGTAATCGCCATCTGTAAAATACAAGTCCAAGAAGAGCTGAAAATCCATGTCGGTTAGGGATTCTTCCACCTGAAATATCAAAACACATGATATGTCAAAGCAAGAAATGTTTTTGGTGCGCACTGCTTGCCATAAGGTCACACAACTCACCTTCTTCTCATCCAGCAGCATCATTACTTTGAAAAGCAGCACATCATTGACAACAACCTCTTCGTTTTTGTAAAGAATTTGGAAGGTTTTGCTGGAGATGACATCATCTTGGACAGATGCAGGAAAAGCTAGATCAGAACCTTCATTTAAAAAAAAGAACAGAAAAGAAAAAGTTATTTTATGAGATATTTCAGACAGTGGAGACATCTTTCTGAATGAACCATGTGCTTAGTTTCAAGCTTCCACAGGAGGGAAATACAGTGAGTGTACATATAAAATGCCTCAGCCAACTGAACAAGTATCTGTTGAAAGACCAAGATGTTAACTCTTGGGACCTCTCTTTCTAAAGGAGACACTTGTCATTTCACCAAAGCAGGATTCTTGCCAGAGCAATCGAACGTATTGGAGCCCATACACCCTTGCGCCAAGTTTCAACCAGCACAAGGGGGCTTTTTGGTCGATTGGTAAATCAAATGTGACCCGTTGAAACAGCTCAACCTTGACATCAGTCCATGCAAGCTAACACTACATTAACATCGCTTTCCATATTGGGGTTGTTGCGCATACAACGCCACCCATAGGAGGGGCGTGTGTACTACATCGTCTCACACCATTAGGGAAAAACTATTAAATCTATTATGACTGTTATTGAAAAATATAGACCAGATAAAATAACAAATTCAGTAGCTTTACTTACACTCCCCAGGTTTCTAATAAAGTTGGTCTGTTCATTGGTTCTGTTTAATCACATAAAAGACGGACAGATTATTCTGATCCGTCTCTGCTATTGCAGAGGAAGTATTAGCGGTGAATTGCAAGCTCGGTACCATGTCACAAAGGTGGTGCTGCCACTCAAAGCATGTTGTTTTGTTCACTGACCCACCAAAAAACTGTTTTTTCATCCATTATCAAATTTAAATTAGCATACTTTTCATTTATCCACAAAAAGAAAAAATATATAACTATATGACAAGCACTACGTTGAAGTGGATTTTTAACTTTGTCTATCTCATGATTGAGGGCGTGAACTGAAATGTACCCACAAGAATGTTTATTCTTTTCTATTGTTCTTTAACAGTCATGCAGAAGTTTAATACACAAAAGGTGTGGCAGCTCTTTCAATTAACTTTGACTGACAACATGGTGAACATATATGGTGAACAATATTTCTGTTTCAGCCAAAAGGCATCTTAAAAATGAAACATTGTGAAGTTTTTTGGTCATTCATATTTACCTCCTGCATGATGTAGACTGGTTTCAACTTTATGTGGCACCCTGGTTGGCAATTTCATACTGGCACGAATTTGGTAGAACCTGGAAAAAAAAAAAAAAGCAATTAGCTCTACAGGCACAGTCGAATCACTCTTGAGTGCGGTTTGAGAAACACAATCTAGGAGGTTGGTTTCACGTGTCTTTTGTAGGAAAATCAACACTAAAGGCTCTTTGAATAAATAATGAGAACTTTCTTTTGCAGTCAATGAAGTAGTAAAACCAAGCTCTAATACCTGGGATGATTATGTTTCAAGGAAATGCTGTCTTCATATATTTTAAATGAATCATTCAGTGCTGAACTCTACACACATACTCTGCAGTAACTAAAGATAAATTAAGCTGCATAACACTGCCATAAAAATATTAAATATCAGATACCAAGGGTTTAAATATACATTGTTCTATGCAAGAATATTGTATTTGCATTTAGGGTTACATAGTACATATGCTTCCTGTGGATGTTCTGTACGACAGCTGTGTGATCTTGTAAATATGAAACAGTTCAAGGTCATACTGAAAACATAAGCTACAAAGACTACTCACCCTCTTTGAAATAGGTCCACATTGTAGAATTTGTGGAGCTCCACAGAGAACTCCACTGTAGCCTGGACTTCGGTCATCTTGCTGCAGTCAGAGATGCTGCCTTACATCATCGGTGATGGACCTGAAGGCCTGTGGGCAAATGATCATTTCCATCAGACAGAAAAACAATCTCCACCAAGTAGAGCGTCAACTAGCCTGACCTTGCTCTGGGTAACCACATAAAGCTTTGACTGTAGGGCGAAGGTGCCCTGGCAAAAACTCTCCTACAGACGGCATGTAAATTAGTCATACAAGATCTAAATAATGCACTGAACTGAAAATGTTATTAGACTCAGGCCAAATGAGAAAGACGCATAACAGCACTGTGATTTGGAGCAAAGTAAATAGCCTTAAACAAAAAAAATATAAAGGCAATAACAGACAAATATTTAATCATGACATTGTACAGTATGGGGATGTGTGTACAAAATCCTAATCATTAATCGACCAAAATGTAAAAATTGTCTGAATAAGTCATTCTACCAATGGAAATCTGCTTTTAGAAAAATGTATAGATCCAGTCTCATTAAACAACTAGAAAAACACTCTGAGAGTGCAAACCTCTGCCAATCATGTTTTTTTTTATTTTTTCCCTGCAGCTTCCCTGACCATGTTTTATGTTGTTATATGAACAAATAACAAAAACAAACAAAATAATCTCCCTATTTTAAATTATTCTTTCAAAAAATCCCTGGATCCAGACAGTGAGATTCTGAGCACTTCCAAAATTGAAATGAGTTATTCCTTGTCCCATTTGGCATATTTCCTGAAAGTTGTTCCTTTAATAACTTTTCAAGTTATTTTGGACACACATTGACAAAAAGAACCGTCGAAAACATAACCTCCTTGACAGAGGTAATAAATGAATTATGAATATACTCGATTAGATTAGACTGCCTTTGTTCTGCCCACAATGGGGAAATTTGGGTTGTTACAGCACCATACAAACATTGAATATTAAAGACATGGAAAAAGCATATGAGTTATAATCTAGGAGTATTCATTGACTTATGTGAATCAAAACCCAAGATTTCAGAACAGTATGTTACAACAGAAAGTCTATACTATGGAGTGTGTGCATTGGAAAGAAGAACTTTTGATGATTTTTTAAAGCAAATGCATAACAGGAAAATGAGTCCCTCTCAAGGGTGTGAACAGCAACAGCAATAACAATAACAATAACAATAATAATAATAAAGGTCATCCAGAAAGTGATCCTGATGACTCCCAAAACTGTATCATTTGTTCCTCGTCCCATTTCACATGAGCTAATCTGACAATGCAAACACTACTATTAATGATAACTCTTGCCATTTCTCCTTTACAATTGTATTATGAACGCACACTATACAACTATGCAGCAGACATTCAAAATTTTAGTGAGAAAGAATGAACCAGCAGTTTGAAGATTTCAGGCCAGCATTTACCTTTTGTATCTAATCTAATGTAGACAAACAAGGCGTTGATGCCCAAATAGAAGACGTTGCTTATGCAAACGCTTTAAGTACATACACTTAAAAACGCAAATAACAGTTTTAATTAACATCATATAGAGGAAGACCGTGATGAAGTATAAACCATAAATGACCATCAAAGTAACCACAGATTGTTCAACCACACACAGAATAAACACAACAGTTCATTAATGTCAGTGTCTGTTTTGAAGCTTCTGTCTCTTATCGTAGAGCTTACAAGCTACGTGTTACAGGTGGGACAGCAACAACACTCACTCAGAAAGTATAAGTCCCCAGGAATCCAGGAATAGCGGAATAAACCTTTAAAAGCGTCTAAATCAACAACAACACTAACTCTCACCTGCTAGCTGTATCGTTAGCCGCCCAATGGACTAACACTAGCCGCAAGCTAACTACTTACCATTGCGCTGTGGAGCTAACGTTAGCTGTGATTCCATTCTTTTTCGGGCAGAAAACCTTTATCGCGTCCACAGGCTCGCTAGACAAACATTCGGATCGCAATGTTAAACAATACATTGATGACCTATCTCGGACTGTAGCTGCAGTTTCACAGCCTCTCAGGAGCGGCCACCTCTGCTGCTCATTGACGAGCATCGAACTGCGCGAAACCGGAGGCGCAGTTCTGACGTCACATGCCAAACAGTGATCCCAGAATAGGAGGAAAGGAAGGCAAATTATTATTATTATTATTATATTATTGTTATTGTTATTGTTATTGTTATTGTTATTGTTATTGTTATTATTATTATTATTATTATACCTTGGACTTTTTTTTTTTAACTAGAAAAGCACTCAGAGAGCGTAGACCTCCACTGAGCTGAGACTTCTTCTGGACGCAAACCGGTTACCTTTAGTTTCCGCAGGATATTCACTAACCACTAACCACCAAGTCGTATGTAAAGGAACTCTGAAGTTTGGACGTACATAACTTATTTCCGTCACACTAGAGACTTTCACTTGTTTGATTATTTAATCTACAAACCCACCCAGCAACAACAACAATAATATTTTTAAATAAACCTCCACTTACTCGATACATTTATAATGGCTTTGCATTTAATTATTTGTATTTTTCTTTTATTTTCAAGACAAAGTGCTAAATTACTTTGCAAAATGTTGAATCATGTTTTTGATCACGTTATGAGCAGTTTATTTTTTCAATTTAATGTTTCATAAATGTTTTGTCCACCCATAAATGATGAAGGAAAATTCAATTAATTTGATTATCGAACATCAACAGGATTAACTTTGCAATAAACAATGTTTGCTGTGAAAGATTTTATTTAATTTCATTGGAGCTGGTCACTGAATTTGACTAGTAACAATGCCTGGTAAATACTGGCAACCATGGCGATCTCTGAGAATGTAGATATTCTCTGAGAAAATGATAATATTTTTGCTGAATAAAATGCTAGAAACAAAAAAATAAATTTGCATTGCAGCGGACACAAGACACTTAAATTGAATTTAATGAAGGATCAATATGTAAAAGTTAAACGAACGCAGAAGCTCTTCTCTGGAATGTGACTTTGGTGTTGGTGACAATATTGACTCAGTCCCCCAAATAAATGACAACAGTCAGCCATATAAAAGGAGCCCTCACTCTGACCCAACTGCTGAGAGATCACCAATACAAATCCTCTCTGGGAAGCAAGAAGAAACAAATCCAAATACATTTGATCAGTTATTAGATCATGCGTTGAAATGGGTGGAGTCCAGAGGTAAATATCATTTTAAATATTTCACTTGACATTATGATGCATCATGCTTTGAATTCTTCTCTGAAATTATTGCTTTGCAGAAACATTCTCCTGTGCTTGCTGTGCTTCTTTGATGTGATTCCACCATATTTCTGCACTGGACTTCACGGTCAAAGTGAGTAGTATCACTGCATTCTGCACCAATGACTAGAGAGGATTAAGATTTTCCCTCAAATGAAATTATCCAACAAAGGTGACTCTTATTGATTCAATTGTCTTACCTTGAACTGTGTTGAAGGCAAATCTCTGCTGAAGACTGCTCTGCGTGCCGTTTGTAAGATTCTCATACATATGCAATTAGACTATTAAACCTCTTTGCCGCTCAGCATCTTGTGCTGCGCAGACCTCAGTCACGTCTGGTGAACCCGCCTTATATAATACAACTATTATATCATGACATGTAAGTGGAGCAAGAAACTCATTTGATCCCATCCCAATAACTCAGCTGAACATAATGTGAGGGCCACGGGGGGATGTGAGTAATACATGCACCAGAATGTGAGAAATAAATGGTAGTCGCTTGAAGTATGGTGCTAAAACACCTACATTTTCAAGCTTATTGTCCCTTGATCTACACATAATGCCTGTTCTCTGGCTCATTACCAAAGAATGACTATTAATGCTCAAAAGCTTATCCTGAGGCTTAAATCTGAACAATATGTCGAGAGTCATTTTCCTCTATGGAGTAGAAAACAGCAATTTATTTTATATGTTTTTCTTTCAACCTTGATGAAGACCTTCCTGTCCACATATGTACAAATGTCGGACTTAAGTGTTAGAGAGGAAGCCACAAACACCCTGAGCTGGCCTAATATTGATTCAAGGCTGTGGTGCAGCTTTACAAACACCGAGCCTTTTAACTCGCTCCTCTTTCTCACACATATAGGTACACAAAAGCGTACACATGGTGACGGGTTGCATTCTGTTTCTCTGTTTCAGCTGTGAGGTTCTCTCCTCAAGTTGCCATTCACATGGAGCACCAGTCGCTGTGCCCTGATGTCAGCGTTGGTGCAGATCGTTTTCCAGGTGTGCTGTCAAGATTAACAACAACAACAACAACAACAACAACAACAACAATAACAATAATAATAATAATAATAAGGAGGAGGTAATACCTTTGACTTTTTGACCCAAATCTCTCTAGTAAACAAGAATAAAAACCTTTGAGATCAATTGAAGGTTTGAGTGGTAGTGCCACATGGTAGTTCTGTACTCAAACCACACTGTACTGGACAAAGACCAAAAGCTACTGGATAATTAATACACCAAAGTTGTTTAAGTGTGAAGAAGTGGGGACTTTACACTCAACGAGTCAGGATCACCTTGTAATGTCTTGTTTGTGTGATCTGGAACATTGCCCTAACCCTAACTTGATTCTTCAATTGAGAAATCTGATCTATTCAGAGTGGCCTGCAAACTGGGCAGAATCTAGTGTTTCAGCGCATGCGCCATTAACTTGTGTTGCTAGGCAACGTCAATTTGTAGCCCCTTCTGATGACGTTGTTCAGCGCAGTTTACCGCAGGGATTTTTGCAATTTTTTATGATTAAATGACACTTCAAATGACCGTTTTTCTACTCTAAATTACTCTAAATTATTTTCGTGTTTGTAACTTTTGTTGACTGGACTGTAAAGGCTTTTGACAAGTGAAAACTGAAATCTAAATAATTCGATCAGTCCGAAAAAATACCCTGATTACATCTGGATGTATTCTTTGATCTATCTTACAAAATAACCAATGAACAATAAACTAATATTGTTATACCTCACTAATAATATAGTAGAATGATCAGACGTGATTTAGTCTTCAAACGTAGTCTACCAAATTCACGCTCGTATTCTATTGAGACGATAAAGTGACATCAACACGATGCATTTATTTATTTTAACATGTATTTTTATTGACGAAGGAAGAAAGCGTAGTTTATCTTGTTGACCTGTGTATCATACCAGCCTTGAACTTGAGTGACAGCATAAAGGGGCGTGGGCTTAGCAGAGTAAATACGCAGGTGCTGGGCCCTACACTCATCTGTAGTTATGAAAGGTGGGTCATGGATGTCTCCCACCAGAATGACGCCCTCATCGTGCAAGTATGCCACATGATTGCGGGATCTTTCAGCGGACAGAACTGTATATATTAAATCTCCATTCTAGCCTGCGAACCAGAGGGACTTTCGGTGACGTTGACTGGGAGTTTGTGGCACAATTCGACACAATATTCCCACACACGCGGAGCGTATTTTACAAACGTATTGTTTTTCGCTTCCCCAGGCTTTTATATCATGTCTCAGTTCCACATAGCTGAACTAGCACGAAGAGGCACCGTCAAAATGGTCCCAGGATCAACCGCTCAGCACGTCGCGTATCAGCTCGGTACTGCCTTCAACTTCAGAATCAACACCAGGTAAGCGGCTGCGTTCATGAGAGTGAACACTGACATCTAGTGGTGAAGCTTGCACGGCTCCCATACACACTGTCCAAGGTGCTGATGATCGTCTTTATTCGTAGTAATATTAACAATTATCATAAAAATAATAGTAATATTATATCTAAAGTAGTAATAGTAGTAGTAGTGGAAGCAGTAGCATTACTCTTTTGTGTTTTGTGGGGACATGTCATTGAATTTTCTCAGCTTTTCTCACTAAAACTAACCATCCAAAACACACGGCTAAACCAAACATAAACCTAATAACAATGACCCAATTGTTTTTGAAGTTTTAATTCTCAAATATCAGGCTTAACCTTTTGGGAAATGTCAATAGGTCCCAACAAATACATATGGTCTCCACAAGTAGGTGTGTTTCCAAGAATGTATCCCCACTACTGTTGCTATATAAGGGTGTGCACACACACACACACACACACATATGCTTGTTACTTTTGTGAGGACATCTCATTTCCATAATGCTTCTCACCCTTAGGCCTCACACACTTAACTTAACCATCTAAAACAAATGATACTAACCTGAACTAGGACTCTGAACCAAACTTACGCCCAATTCTAACAATTTTTTACTCTTTTAACCCTCTATACCTTGTGGGGACAGGTCAAAAGGTCACTTGTAGTCACTCAAGTATGGCAAAACATGCCCCCCCACACACACACTACACATACACAATTTGCAATGAATAGCTTATTTGATTTAAAAAATGAATTTGAGCGAAAGAAAAAAATGAGTAAAGTTTGAAAGCACATCTTCACCATCTATAAACAGTTTACTCAATATTTGCAATGTCAATGTGTTATTTCTGCTCTTTCAGATCAACCTATCCTCTGGGGCTTCCAAATGAGTTTGCCTTTGTCGCCGTGCTACGCATGAGTGGCAGCACTATCAATAAACACTGGAATATTTGGCAAATGCAGGACCTGAATGGCGCCGAGCAGATGGCCGTCAGTCTCAACGGACACTCAGAATCTCTTGAGTTCACTTTCACCGCCTTAGAATCTGGAAAGCAGACCCTGGTTTTTGGCCCCCTTCCTTATCTCTTTAATGACCAGTGGCACAGAGTGCTGGTGGAAGTCGGAACACTGACAGTGTCTGTGTTTGTGGACTGTGTTCTGGTCGGATCTCAGAACATTCCGCTGAGACACAAAGTCAGTCTGGATGGATTTACAATGATTGGCAAGTTGAAGGAAAACCCAGTGATGGCTGTTCCGGTATGTCTGTCTAAAGTGTCTTGCAATATCATCATATTAAGTCAGCAAATGAATCAGAAGACTCCTATAACACTCTAAATTCTCACCCCCTTCACAGCAATTGCATTTTATTTCCAGCCCACTTCTCAAAGGTCCTCACGTTGTCTCATGTGTGTGCTTGGTTATTTGAGTGACAACGTCCAGAATTCACAGTCGACTGTCTTGTCGTCTGGACAAATATGTGGGGATTGTTGCAAGCTCTTTCTAAAAACATCCTGTGTCGCCACACTGCAAGCGCTTTGTGCTCCATTAAGCACTTATTGGCCTATTTACCAGGTCATGAATAAGGCAGCGATTTAGCCGAAAGCTGCACTTTGATATTTTATTATAAACAAATTACCTTTATTGCCACCATTTACTAATAACTAGTATGACACTCAGTATTACAGAATAAATATGCAATACAATGCAAACATTTTGCCGTACCAGAAACAAAATTAGTTGAAAAACTAAGCAAATAGCAGCACGATAAAAACCCTGAAAATGATAAGATATTTGTGAAATTGGTAATCATGTTAGGCACTGAAGTCCAAGTATATTGAATACATAGTATCATAAATGCATTTTAAAATGCTGCTTAACTCCTCCAATAATAATAAAAAAGTAATGTCATCATCTGAGTGCTGATATGAAATGTTGATCTACTGAGCAACAAGTTTCTCACACCATATACGGTTGGAATGATTTTTGCACTAAAGGGAATGAAACCGACTGAAAGTAAATGTATCAATACAAATCACAAGTTAGTATTACTCAGGAAAAATACTTCAATATTGCTCTAATTCAGGGAAACAATTTAATCATAAAAAATACCTTAAACGTGCTAAAAGAAAAACATCTCTTTGTTTAGTTTGAACTCCAAACAATGCTGATTCACTGCGACGTGATGAGAGCCCGGACTGAAGCTTGTTATCATCTCCCGGCCACAACCACAGTAAGTTGACTCTCCTACTATGTATTGACATTCTAAATGCATGCATTTTATTGTTTGAGACAAAAGCCCGAGATGGTCCAACATCTGACTGGCCCTGCCTACTTGTGGTGCCTCTGTTGTGAGCCCTCCCCACAGTGTTCCCCTCAACAAACCCTCCAATCCCTCCCTGTAGCTGGCCACTGCATGAATATACATGAGCCCCCCGGCAGCTCCGGGTCCTGGGTCGGTCTAGATAGCTGATGCAGCTTCATTTGTTTTGTCTGGGGCTCCTTCGACCCGACAAATCCCAGCGATAGGACAGGCGCTTTACCTTTCCTGCCGCAGGAGATAATGGCTCGGGCCCCCAGATTCGGAGGGCCGCTCATCTTGCTGCTCCTGCAGTTTGTCCTCATTTGCTTGGCTCAGGTACTCACACTTATTTTTCCCTCTCTTTCTCCGTCTAGACTGAAGTGTCAGAGGTGCAGGTGAGTGCCAGTTTGAAGTTCATCTATGGCGTCTTTTTTTATTTTTTTTTTATTCCAAGCCTCAGAAATGCAATGACTTTTCTGTTTTCATGTTCTGCAATAAGAAATAATCAGATTTAGGGAATTCCAGAGGCAGATTAGCTCACTGTGAGAAAGTGCACCTGTTCCTTGTTTCAAAGCTCAAAATTGATTCAAAAAGTTGGGTTTTTGGTGAATGGTATTATCAATTTCAGCGTACTCAAGGACAGACTGGCCCCGTAGGACCTGCAGGTGTCCCAGGAATTGATGGGATTGCTGTAAGTCTCCAGTTATGATCACTGCTTTGTGGTTTTACAGACATTTTCAAGTTGAAATGACAGGTTTGACTTGAATTTTCAAGGGGGAGCGAGGAAGTGATGGCGCTGATGGGCCACCTGTAAGTCTGGATTATGTCTGTATGAATGTCGGACCTCCACTAAATATTGTTCTTATAGGGGCCAGATGGTGATGCAGGTAAACCCGGGTCTTCAGGGCTCCCAGGAATACCAGGAAATGATGTAAGTTTTATTTTCACTTTATAATGCTAATCCTTTGTAATAGCTCTATAGTGGTGCACAGAAAGTTTTACAGTCTCCAAAAAATGTCAAGAATTCATTAAGCAGGGCGGCTGAGTAATCAGTCCAGGTTATTAAGAGGGGTTCATATCAGGGTGGAGAGGACGGCTATGAAAACAGCCAATAATAGTGGCACACATAATAGAGGAAGGAAAACAGAGGAGAACCTCACCGCAAGACCTTGTACTCATTAATGAATTGGATGCAACAATTCCAAACTGTTCCTTCAGGTTGTAAGTGAAAACAATGGCAGCTTTGTCAGCCGGATGCTGTTAGTGTCTCCTGCTGAGAATCCACAAAACGGTGTGGAATGATTTCTCTCGGCAGACTTGTTTGAAATGAGCCAAAGGAATGCTGCTCTCTGCTCGGTTTGCACTCTGCCCTGCTGCTCACTTTCTTTCTCTACCTCTGAGACCCTTGGATGGAGAACTCCAGATGAAAGTCAAACAAAGACCACCTGGCTGTGCTACTTGAGATCACTTGAGGAGGGTTATTAGCACTGTTTGCTGAAGTACTAGTTCCTTAAGGCAGGGCTTGTGATCTTTTCTTTTTCATTCATATATTTTAATACCTATTGCACCTGAAGTGATTTTGGCCTCAACAATACAAAATCATATTTAAAACACTATGTTTTTATTGTAAAACTACATTAAATATTTGCAAATAAACTCTGCAAGTGCCTATCAATGACCATAAGAGTAGTTACAAGTAAAATAAAATACAAATAAAATCCCGTTATTACATTCATATTTAATGTCAAATTTCAGTTCAGTCTTAAATTCAGTCTGACATAATTCAATATCTTGCCAACAAGTGGGGCAAGCTCCCCATAAAACTGTTAAACATTTTGTAAATGTCGAGGTGACATAGCATAGATGGTCGTGTGGTTGGTCTGTGATTGTGAGGTTGCAGGTTCCAAGCTCCTAAAATGTCATAGTGTCCCTGAGCAAGACACTTTGCAATCCCTTTGCTCCTGATGGTTCAAATGGTGTTGCAGTCTACTGAATGAATGGGTGGAAGATACTTTGCTTGCTGGATAAGCATGGAAAGCTCTATGTATTTAACATATTTTTTTGTAAAGTTTTAGTTTAGTTTTTATCAAAGCATCCACTGTCATTAAAGCTACATTGATTTATAACAGGTTTTAAAATCCTGTCTCTTAGGCTTACTAATAAAGTTTATTGACATTTAACTCTATTTCACAAGCTGTAGACAACACAGATGTATACAAAACATAAATACTACACCAACATGGAATATTGAAGTTGTCATTTACATGCTTACTTAAAACACTGCAATGATTCTATACATTCTAATGGCCGACTGCGTACTCTGTGTATACTGTGCATTCATCTAACTAGTCATTACAAATAAAGTCACTGAAACACAATGCTGAGTAATAATATTACAAACACTTGTAATAGAGTGTTTGTAGTTTATCGCAATCGAGCATAATTCATGATGAATACAAACCTTCTACTAGTCTTCAAAGTATACAGATGTTTCCTTTTGTAATAAATATTTGTTGTTCCAAAACACATTAGCAGTCCATGTACAACAGCAGATGGAGCAACATGCTGCTTCATGCAAAGTCACGTTCCAAAGATCCTTCATGCTGGACACACAAGGTGAAATGTGCCGTACAGTTTTATTTATTGGTCTGATGTCTCCACTGTGCAGGGCCTGACCGGACCCATTGGAGATCCTGGGCCTGATGGTCCCGTCGGACAGAAAGTGAGTGACTAATGAGCCTTCGCTTTCCTGCTTCAGTGAAAACGGTGCCAAGCCGCCGTCCAGCGATTTTGGCAATGCTACAGTGCATGAACCAATTCTTCATGACAAATGAGACTTAATCCTGTGAGTGTTCTGTGTAATCTCCTCTGGGAATGAAGGAGCAGCATCGGTCCTCATTAAGCAAAACAGTGGCGGGTCAAGTCCGCCCAGCTCAGTCATGTGATGAGCCGCTGGAATGTTGATGCCTCGATGTGGCTTCGTCCGTCGGCGCAAGGTGTTGCTAAAATGGCCTTTCCTTTTCTATCTCTCATTGTTGTCAGGGAGAACCTGGGAAATCCGGACCTCGTGGTGGTGCTGTGAGTCAGACACTGTTGTTTGCATCATTTAAAGTGAAAAAATGCCCGTCAATAATAATGTAAATGTCCCGTTCTTAGGGTGTTGGGGAAGATGGCCCACCTGTGAGTTGACAAAATCAAGTTCTCATCCAGTGTTTTTTTTTTTTTGTATTAACCTATTGTGTCGTGTAACAGGGACCACCTGGGCCAGGAGGACTTCCAGGAGAAGTTGGAAAAGGTGGACTGCCTGTAAGTGCAAAAACAATAAAATTAAAAAAATGTAATCAGAAGTTTAAATATGATACCATTTAAAATGGTTTTATCACTGGGGAAAGTACAAAAGTTGCATTGTTACTGCATGTATCACATATTAGAAAAAGCAGTGCTCATAAAACATGAAAACATTTTATCCACTACTACAGGAATTATTAGTATTTAACATGCGAAATGGTTGAATTCTTACCCTAAATATGTTTCTTTTTCCATTATGCTGTTAGCAATGACAAGCTTATTGGGAAATTTCATGACTGAGTGATGAAAATAACCCAACCAATTTACAACCTTTCGCTTCAAGCAACCGCTTGAAGTTAACCAAGTACTACAAATGTGAGTCTGATCGTAAATGTATAGTACTGAAAAATATTTAACAGGCAATTATTAAATTGAATTTTAGTGGTTATTGAGCCTTTAGGATGTTAATACATTTAGAAATATGTAGTTAAATGACTGAAATGAGTTATTTCTACCTCTAATTTCACCTCATGTCTGACACCACAGGGGCCCATTGGAGTGAGAGGCCCACCGGGACCACGTGGACCAACCGGACCCAGAGTAAGCATCCAACTTCATTTAACCTCACGCCATCTATGAAATCTTCTAACCATGAATGGATGATTTCAACTCGCAGGGGGCAGCAGGGATGCTGGGTAGCACTGACCTGGTGAGGATTTCATTTGACATTCTGCTGGACTTCCCTCCATGACCCGACTGAAATATTCATTTACTTTTCAGTGTCCAAACTCTTGTCCACCTGGCACTCCAGGACATCCCGGCCTTCCTGGCATGAAGGTGAGTTGAGGGTGCGAGTGGACTTGAGATGCAGTCAGACTACTTTCAGAATATTAATCCTCTGATTTTAGGGACACAAAGGTGTGAAAGGGGAAGCTGGAGAGCCTGGCAAGCAAGGGCACAAGGTAAACATGAAGAGTACTCTAAAAGCTAGCACTGCTTTGCAGCCAACACTCTTTCATTATACCTCTTGAATACAAGTTTAACATAAAGCTACTACAGAACAAAACTCTCAGTCAAAGTGCTGATAAAAAATAGCTCTTTTCCTGAAGTTCACGATTAAATAAATATTCATATACTTAGCATATAATACTAAATAAAGGCTTGCTGGAAAACCACTTACTGCACCTTTAAATTTGCAGTATTAAAGCCTGGATAACTCATCCACATCTGCACAGCCAATAAGTCATTTTTATGATGTCGTCATGTACATGTATCTGGTTGCATGTGCCATAGCTGAGCACTTATTATGACCCACGCGGAGCAAGCCACCATGACACAAGTGTTATTGCTGCCGATGTATTTCAAGAGCAGGAGACGCACGCTTGCAGGAAAAGTCTGAGACTCCTGCTAATGCTCGGAATATGATTTATTCAAAATGATGTTCCCCTTTGCTGTAATGTGTCCTGGCACTATATAAATGCAAATGAGTCGCGGTCTATCTGCCTTCATCACCACATGCCAGGAGATGATTTTCTCCCGGTATGTCTCCGAGAAAGATTTTCTCCTTCAATGAAAGTTTCATTCGGAAGACCTTTTCCAGTTTCCATTGACAAATAAGATGACATTAGGAGTTAACAATGAAAAGGACACATGAGGCCGAAACTACGTCTTCCTGAAGCATTAGAGAAGAATATTGAATAATAAAATAAGCGTTGAAATGAATAGCACAGTTAATACTTTTGAAAAAAAAAAGATCTAAGAGTATCAGTGACTCAGAACGCTCTAACATTCTTTTCCTTGAGGATATTACTTGTCAGTCCTTTGACAAAGACTGAAAATAATTAAAATATACGCCAATTAGGCATCAATAACAACATCTGTCCATATCACAATAAACAACATCATTAAACCGCCGAAGAAATAGATGAAAAGGTCGACTTATTTTTGGAGCGCACACAGGAACTGACAACATTTTTGGAGATCAGACAATGAAACAGAATTAAAAATTAGCTGTAATTAACTTTCATCATTTTTAATGTCACTCACTGTCTTGAACCTTCCAGTGTCTACGCGAGATTCACATAGTAACCAAAAGAACCACGTTTCAACGTTCAATCGCTCCCCATTTTAATGAGTGTCTGCAGAGAAGCGGACTTCGGTTGCATCGTCTTTAAAGCAATGTTCAAGAGACTACCTCCGTTGAAAAAGTCTTTTAATAAGTGTATCATTCAAGTCCATCATTTTTGGAAAACATCTAAGTCATAGTTACTTCATAGTTTTATACATCTCTGTGTACTCAGGGTGAAGAAGGGGACCAGGGAGCCCCAGGAGAGGTTGGAACTCAGGGGCCAACGGTAAGATACTACATTCACTGGCGCTTTAACCAGGTTTATTTGCTGTGTCAGACTCTGAGGTCTAGTGCTAACGGGTTTATGTGTGTAACCGTGATATCAGGGCTCTCAGGGGATCCGTGGTGCTACAGGTATGATGGGCAGCAAAGGAGAGATGGTGAGTCTTGTTCATTATGTCTTTGATCTTTGGATGTGCTTGTCAGTCTTTTAAATATTTGATTTTTTTACTGTGCCAGGGAGCGCGAGGTCCAGATGGAGATCCAGGTCCGCAGGGGGTTTCTGGCGCAACTGTAAGTTTGCATAGGGAACACATGCGGTTAAAGAAAAAGAAATGACCAAAATGCATCACTCAAATACATATATTTTCTCGTGACAAAACCAAAAATAACTGCGGCTAAATTGGATGTTTCCGCTTTACAGATACTGCTACTACCACAACTACTGTACCTGCACAAGCAGTACTACTACTAATACTCCATTTGTACTACTATCACTACTGCTACTCACACTACTACATGTAGAACTGGTGCTACTGGCAATACTGCTAATGCTACTGCTAATAGTACAACAACTACTACCACTTCTTTTCCTGGTACCCTGACCTCTGCCACCTCCAGTTCAACTAGTACTAGATCCACGACTACTACTACTACTACAGCTGCTACAACTGGCGCAAGTGTATGTGATATGCAAGATTTAAGAACATTACCAATATTACACACACAGCACAAAACCAATACTACTGTGAATTAATATTGTGATCACTCTCATCCATTGAGCATCAGCCGTCTTATTTTTTGATATATACTTTGACCAATTTGACCATAACATTAGAGCATGACTACCAGTTGCAGACGACTATGATATGGCAAGCCGAGATTTCATGATAATTTCTCTATCTAAATGTCACCAGGGTGATAGAGGTCAGAGAGGTGTGATGGGTGAGGCAGGTCCCAAAGGTGAAACGGTGAGTTATAACCACCCCATACGCTTCATAATGGCACCGAATCACTTTGTTTGGTCTGATCAATGTTCTTGTGATTCAGGGTGTTCAAGGACCAAGAGGAATGACAGGGCTCCCTGGGCCAAAGGGCGAGGCAGTAGGTGTCACACTGAAGTGAAACAAAATGAATTCTTTTCTTTTCATGGCATTAATAAGCCTTCTCTGTTCAGGGGTTGCCGGGCGTGGACGGTCGGGAGGGTATACCAGGGATGCCGGGGGCAAAGGTCAGTTCAGCTGCAGCATTAATCAAAGCAGCATGAGGTTAAAGGTGGTGATTAATATCCGCGTATTTGTCTGTGCACAGGGTGGCGTTGGCAAACCTGGAGCCCCAGGAGAGGTCGGCCTTCAGGGCCATCCTGTGAGTACGACCTTTGACCTGCATTAGACCGCTTTGCAAAGGATACATCTCACATTCATTTTTTTGTCACACAGTCCTATTCTGATACAAAGTTAAAGTGGAAGTGGAATAGAATGTTAAATGAGGACATGAAGAAGACAGGTTTGACTAACAAATTCATGTAGTTTTTCATGCTTATTTTTTAAGGTTTTTCCTTCTATCATTAGGGGGCAGTGAAGCTTTTTCATTGTGTTTCACTGTTCTATTGTGAGACTTCAAAGACTGTACAGAAGGATAGGGCTCTTAAAATGGTGCCTAATGTATGAGTAAAGGTCACATGACAAGGCAAAACTGGCAGAAAATTCTAACAACATTCTAATTTATTATCAATGAATGACATTCTTTGATAGGTAAATTAGTTCAATCACAGTTCAATCTTATATCAGTTTCTCTTAATACCACAATGCCTAATTTTAGTGTGAGTTTTCTCTGTGGTTAGTTTCGTAGCATATGAATTGCTCTGCTTCATCACGGAATCACAATGCCGGAGACAGTGTCTCAGCTTTCTTCACGAAACATTGGCTTCCACAGCTTCAATTGAATTCCCTTTTAGACTGAGACTTTCTTTATTGTCATTGCACAAAAACATATCACTATATTATGGCAACGAAATTTCGGTCTGAGGCCTCTGGTTTCCAAAAACAAAACTATGTGTCCAAAAATAAATAATAAATATATAAAGTAAATAAATATATACCTGCATCATCAGTTTTACAGATGAATTCCTGACGTTTGAAATCTCCACTTGCATCCTGTTGAAGAGCAAAGCATGAACACCAATCTTAGTCAGTAAGGATATCGCAATGCTCTGTTTTGAATGCACTTTCATCTATTTTTATCCACCGCTCTGACAGGCAGCAACAATTTAGTGGGCTGTAAATGGCTGCCAGGTCATGATTTGGGACATGCTTTACATTCTCATATCATCATGGAATGCCCTCCCTTATATGTTTTATTTCTACACTTTTATGGGGGACATTTATCCCAAAACTCAGCCACAACCGCGGACTCTTTGTAGTGTTATACAAACCGGCTGTAAACCAAGAGTCCAATTTGATATGGTTTCAAATGATCCCCAAAAGGAAGCCCTCACTTACGCGCAAATATTTCCCACATCCCGAAAAATCCAACAGAGTGAGATCGTAATTGCTCTTCTCCCGGGGCGGAAATGTGAAAAATGTTTTTCCATCCTGCTAATCCGTGATTAGCCTAATGAAAGGGCCTAATGAGAATTGGACTGCAAACATAACAACCTGACTGTGGCGGCAGGAGAGACGATTATCAGGGAGTAAAAGTCATCACCTGAATTGAAACCTGGGGCGCTTTTATCAAGGAGATATTTTAAGGAGCTTATTTGGGTCAATAGCTCACACAAATTTGTTTTATTATCCTATAATCCAATGCCTTCCTTTTACTGGTGTGGATTTACAGCAGGCTTCTCCTGCCTTTTGAATTAAGGTTCTGCTGTTATGTTGTTTTTCTCTCGTCTTTTCAGGGGCTGCCTGGCATGCCAGGACCTAAAGGACTCGGTGGCCCCAAGGTGGGTTGTCACACCCTGATAAATACTCAAATTAAAATGATAAAGGTGACATTTTTGTTTCGTTTTTGCTCAGGGTGATGCTGGACAACCAGGACTTCCTGGCACAATTGGCTCATCTGGCAAAACGGTAAGCCCTGATAGTTATTTTCCATTTCCATTTCCATTCTATCTATCACTGTTAGTAAAAAGAAACACTAATATGGGTGCACATTTTATAGGGCGAACGTGGAGAACAGGGAGAGGCCGGCCCTGCTGGACCCATCGGAGAACCTGTAAATATAAAGCCCCTGAAATGTCTTGAGTGTGCAGTGACAGTTTAAATCTGATATGGTTCCATTTTTTCTCTGTTAGGGGGATGTTGGGGAACGAGGTCCAAATGGTCCCGCTGGAAAACCTGGTGCTAGGGTAAGGTTCCTGACCACTGGGTTTTTCTTTCCAGCCATGGATCACCTGCTTCAAAGTGCCTCCTTACTTGGGCTGATGAGAAAGTGACTGTTATCTCTAGCTCAAAAATCCATTTACAGACAAATAATGTGGATTCGACTTTTTGCATAATAATATGCCATACATAGAGTATACTCCACATCATACTACTCCATTTTCTATTGAGTTACGTTCCAATAAACAAATGTTATCATACAAAAAATAACTATACAGAAATATAAGGAATTAAAAAAAACAAATTTATTGCTCTATCATTTGTATACAACTGAAAACAAAACTTAATGTTCTAGTCATGTTAACTGGAGTTGTACAGCTACTCGGAAGCATGTTCGATTCCCATTGGGTTGGATCACAGATTACTCTTTGAATTTATGCTCGGAAAAAGCCTCTCAGTCACTGGCCATCAATATGAGCCTGAACAGTCTACATTCTCACTGAGCAAATAAAAACATGTGAATTTGAACAAACCTTTGACAGCTGACTGAAATGCTGAATATTTATTAGTACTTCCGAATGTATCTTTCAATAAAAACTCCACTACTAGAAATGATTCCGATGAGTATTTTAAAGAGGCATTAACACCCAAATGAAGATATGAGTCAATTGAATTATCGTTGTATAAACACTGAATTATCAGGTTTCAGGATTTGGATACCAAATTTAGTGTAAAATGAAATAATGCACTTTGCATTAATCTGCAGTAAAGGTAAAGAGATTGAGAGAAGACTCTCCAGGTTTTGCTCCTGACTGTTGTTTCACTGGAATGTCCCCCAGAATGGACCCGGGCAGGATCTCACATAATCTCTATTTTCACAGTAAGGGGAGAGCAGGAGGCAGAGAACTAAAAGAGATCCTTGTTCTCCAGGAATTCCTCGGACAGAGGGTCACCGATCAAAGAGCAACAGCAAAGATGTCCAAGAGAATGAGCGACAATGCTTAGAGTAAATAATTTAGCAAGACATGGGGTTCAAAATTAGTCTTGTGATTGTGATCTTTATAGGCATTAAACCATAGTTCAAAATGGAAATAAAAAAATGGAAATGAAAAATAAATAAACAAAAAATATATAATAATATTTCACAAAAAAGGATAATAATGCAATCCTTCATCATCAGTGATGTTATTAAAAATAAATAAATAAATAACAACAATAATAATAAATGTGTTGCAGGGACCCAAAGGTGACCCTGGCCTTCCTGGTGTCCCTGGACCCCCTGGTGCACCTGGAGAAAAAGGCGAGAGGGTAAAAACACTTGATTGACTTCAGTAAATTTTTCAGATATTTGACATTGAATAAATTGTTTCACCTTGGAATTAATTCCTAATTTCAGGGTGAACGTGGAGATGCTGGACCAAAGGGGGAGCAGGTAGGGAATCCGGACTCTAGATGAGTTGACTGACGCTCTTTTCACATCACTAAAGAGTTTCTGTCGCTAGGGTGCGCAAGGCGATGAAGGGAACGCCGGAGACAAGGGAGACACTGTAAGTATTTAATGTGTACCATGTGAAAGATGGCATCACTTTATTTTGCTGTACCGTTCAACAATAAACAGGGGGATGCTGGTGAGCCAGGACCTAAAGGAGATGTAAGTAATATTGAATTAGTTATACACCGACAAGGTTTATACCAATAAAGTGCACGTTTTGATCAATAATAATTCAAGGTTGGAAACCCTGGCGATGCTGGGAAAAGAGGTCCTGAGGGAAGCCGAGGTCAGCCAGGAATAGAGGGACCACCTGGTTCACCTGGACCACGAGGAATGCAGGGAAACAGGGGCCCACCTGGAGTCAGGGGAACTCAAGGTCCTGCGGTATGTAAAATGAATTAACCCAAATGACCTTTAAGGGAGGTAGGTCCACCTTATGTTGGGCCACAGCTGCGCTCTGAGATGATACCCATGTCCTTCGCTCTGTATTCTTCATAGTTGGTTTGCAGCTGTTGACTAATTTGGTATTATTCATAATTTATGATGTTTCAATTTAGCGTCTGTTCTCCAGTAAACAATGAAGTAAATCAAAAATAACTTCTCATACACTTAGTCATGAGCCCAAAACAGAGCTAAATCTCCACCTCATGAAAGCAAATGAATGGAAGAGACGTTTTCCTAAAATGCCGTGTCATTGACGCTGACTTGGAATTAACAATGCCATCTTCCTCCTTTAGGGTAAAGAGCCGAGCGATCAGCACATAAAACAAGTTTGCATGCGAGTCATGCAAGGTAAGACCTCATATGCTTTTGACCCCATTTATAACCCCCGGGGCTCATTTTACACCTGTAGTCTTTCAGATTGCCTCATTACACTGACACGCACTCTGCCGCCCCGCCGTCGCCTCATTGATCCGATTCCTGCTGAATAGCCTCCAGATTCAAAAAAAAAAAAAAAAAAAAAGAAAGCCCTCATAACCAAAACATGAAATAAGCTTCAGCCTCTGTTTGTTTGATGGATGAAAGGTTTCTTCCCTGCACTTTGGAAATGTTTCACTCAAGTCACAACCTCTGTTCTCCTCATTCTTTGGTCTCGACTCATCTCCAGTGCTCATTACTTTTTTATGCCTCATGTGATAAAAAATTTATTTCACCTCCAGCAGACCTGCACTTCTCCGCTCCAAGCAAAGAGTCTGCCTGGAAAGGAAATCTTTAAAAAAAAAAAAAGATAGCTGCATGAATTTACATCAAGCAGCAGAAAACTGGAATTTTAAGTGCAAAATAGCAAGCACCCCTCGGAGATTAATATTGGAGCCATTGTACCATGAGGATATATTTTGGTCATACGTTGCTTGAAATAAGGAACATTATCTCTGATGATTCCTGGGATAAAGGTTAAAAACAGGAGAGGCTCAGGGGAAATCATGACCACGGTTTCACCCTCTCTGCAGGAGAGGATCTCAGGTGTAGCTTTGGGTTCTTACGAGTGAGTCAGTGCTGCCGTGGCATGATTTATTACTCAGCGTCACTCCATGAAACCCCCCGACAACAAACTGTTTATCTCGCAGCGACGCTTCATCATCGTCTCTCTGTGCGTTACAGAACAACTGGCTCAGCTAGCTGCCAGCCTGAGGAGGCCCGAGTCTGGCGCCGCAGGGTTACCCGGCAAACCTGGTCCTCCAGGGCCTCCCGGACCTCCAGGTGACAACGGCTTCCCTGGACAGGTTGGTTCACGAGGCCTGCCAGGACTGAAGGGACCACCTGGGTCTATTGGAATAAAGGGACCCAAAGGTAATAAAAGATGGTGAACAGGTCGCAGATATCGGAGAGACTTAATCTTGTGACATGTTTTGTAGGTGAGATGGGTGACAGGGGCTCAAGAGGACCCACAGTCAGAGGGCCTAAAGGTCAACAAGGACCCCCAGGACTTCCTGGTGAGTGCCTTTTCGGTGAAGTCGGAGTGCAGTAGGAAGAGTCTTTTTGCAGTCTGAACTAAGGCACATCATAGATACGTGTCCTTCTGAATGTACACACCAAACGTGAAGTGCCCAAGTGAGTAGGTCAATCTGCTGGTGGTGGGTCTTAAGCCAACATGCCACCAAGCCCTTTATCTACTTCCACACTTTTGCTGACTAGTGTTGCCTGAAACATTTTGCATAAAACACACTGAAGCTGCAACCTTGTGGCATCCATTGCACCCCTTATGTTGCGATGTGATCCCGGCTCTGCTTTGATTTTACATGTAAATCAATTGCTTGTATGGTGTGACTGTACAACCAATGTCTTCCACACCAGATTTTTTGGGGGACAATGAATTCATCAGCATCTAGCGGGGACCCTACAGAGAAAAAGCATAATTAATAACACTATTTGTTCAGAGAGCAAAGGATAAAAGATAAAAATGGTGTTTCAATGCAATGGGAGCAGTTGGTCAGAATTGAGATTATTGCCCCCTGGTGGTGAAGGCTTGGGTATAACCCATACACTTTGTAATGAAAACTAATTCCATCAATAGAATAGAAAGGCAGAAATAGAAGAGGCAGAATAGAAATGATTCACGTCATTTGATAAAGTGCTGTGGGCCGCATTAAAAGCCGCTGTGGGCTGGATGTAGCCCACCAGCCTTACATTGCGCGTTTACTGTCTGGTACCTGCAGCACTAGAAAGTCACATTAGGGGCGAATGTCACTCACACTGGATGAGAGCAATTGTTCGTCACTAGCGTGAGAATGTCTTAATGTCTAACTCACTGCGGAAGTGAAATTGGGAGTTCCAGAAAAAGGACCTTTTTGGACGTCATTTAAAAACGATTAAATGTCACTCAGTCGCTTGTCCCTGAGTTGCCTTCCAAGCATCTCATCTTTCATCTGTGCACTCTCTGTCAGGTGAGCCTGGCAAGCCTGGTTACGGTCGGGATGGACGTGACGGCCAGAGAGGACCCCCCGGCCCTCACGGACAGGCCGGCGTGCCCGGCCCTCCTGGCGCTGCCGGTCCTAATGGCTACTGCGATCCATCAGCCTGTAACCTGCAGGCAGGTGCTGCCCACCAGTCTCTGGATGTCAAAGGACCAGCTGGAAACTAGAGAAGCAAAGGAAAAAAAAAGACTGTTGGATCATTTCCCTGAGCACGCATTGATCACACGTTCATCACCGGGCGGCGGTGTTAGGCGCCGATCCATTAACCTTGTGTGAGCAGAATCCTTTCTCAAGACAACATCCATTACCATGCTGCAACAGTCTGCTGCGGTGTGTTCACACCCACGTGTTTGAATAACAAGGTGCGCTGCCAGTTGTCACGATTAAACAAGACGACCTGCGCAATGTTCTCCCGCGCACACACTTTGTGTTCTTTTTGTTCCCGAGCAAACACAAACCCAACTTCACCAAACTGAAACCAGCCCTAGCGCCTTTGCACCAACTCAGTTGGACAAACTTGCTGTTATTTTTTAAATAAATACTGAGGCGTCTTCATCAAACAGAGCGGCGCTGTCGCACTGACTGCAGTGTGTTGTAAATCTGTACAAATGTTTGAACTGTTCTTTGTTTTATATCCAAAAAAAACAACCTGATGTTGTGCCTCATTGTACAGAATGAGTATTTTTGGCAGGGGGTCGGAGGGGTGAAGTAACAAATAAAAAATACCCTTGGCACACTTTTTATTTATTCTAAATATGACTCTCTCTTTAATCACTACATGAATGTTGAGAAATTCACACTGAAAAGGCAGCTGGGAGGAGACCGAGGGACTGGCACAGGGTCTCCTGCACAAGCCTTGGTGGAGGTATATAGCCTATAGATTGGGGTATATGTGAGCAACCTGAAATGGACCTTTACAGAGTGGAGCCCACCTTTTTCAGCGGGGTTCAAGTCGATCCATGGTGGTCTACTTCTGCTCACCAGAGAGCAAAGGAAACCTGGTCACTTGACTGAACTCAACATTGTCAACAAGTACATGCAACCCTTTATTGTATGTTTTTGAAAGTTTATTCCGTGATTTCCATCATAAGGTTATATTTCTAACCTTTTCCGCCACCAATCTTTCGTGTTTGCTCTCTGGCCTTACATTCTTTTCCCACTTGTTTTTACATTCATTTCATGTGCCCTTTTTTTCCAAGGGGAAAAGACGCATGAAAATGTTTCCAATATGTAATTACTGCTCCATCATGGTTTGTTCTTTTCAATTTCACTCGGCTCGTCGGTCCTGAACTTTCCCACTCACAAATTTGTTTTTCACTTAAAATGCAGATTTTACTGGATTTGTGACCGATGTAATGGTGTCCATTTCATTTGAGTGATAAATGTAATACACATATACTGAAATATAAATGATTTCTTATGTGTTTTTTTATTGCATTCATCTTTTGTCAAATATGATTTTCTTAAGGATTTTCATCATGAAAGAAAAATGAGATTTGGGCACTTCACCGGGTGACTTTTACCCTGATTTTTACACTTATGCCTAAGATTTGATGAAAACAAATGATTATAGACAGTCAATTATAAAATCTGTAATTTATTATTATTATTATTATTTTCAGTCAAGTTGCAGCGCTAGTTTTGTTCCAAATTGAAAAATAATATTTGTCTATTAATTATTACATATGATTTGAATATTGAGGTGGAAGGTAATATTGAATTGTAAAACGATGTACATAATTTTTAATAATTTTTAATTTTTACTTTTTTTATTTTTTAATATTTTTTTAAATAATTTAATAGTCAATTTCAACATTCGATTATTTCACTTATTATCTTATTTCCCAAAACACATTCAACAAATATATTTTTTAAAATAATAATTTTATATCGATTTTATATGTTTTTACTTTGTTGTATTTAATAAATATCTTGGAAAGACACTTCAGAACATGACTCATGACTCACTCAGCATTCAATTCAGAAACTAGGGTGTTTCTTAAATAAAAATGAACATTTATACGAATACATTTTTTGTTATTTGATGATCATTCAATTGCTTTTATTCCTAAATGTCTTGACGTATTTGTAAATTTAATTATGAGTCCTGAAATCATTTTATTAGTCATAAGTTTCAATGTATTTTGGCTTTTAGCATTAATAACAAACAAAACATTATATGGAACAAAACAACCACATTCCTTTATTAAAGGACAAAGTACAGAACAAAGAAGAAAACCACAAAATTATTGCACAACAAGGCAACTCCCATTGTCAAAGATGCAAATTTAAAGTCAGCAATAAAAGCCATGAAATTTTTCCGGTGAATAAACGACGTTATTTTTACATAGAGATGCAAGAACAGTGTGTGAATTTCATTATTCTTCCCAAAAATAGCTTCGTGAGGAGGCAGCAAAGAAAAACTGAGGTAGATATCCGGTGAAAGAAAAACTTTGGAAAGGCATTTCAGCTTCTCAGTGGGTGGCGGGCTTGTAAAATGAGTTACACTGAAAACAGCGGGGCGATCATTTTAATCCAGAGCAGCACGCTGGGAGGATGATCCATATTTCACCTCATTACAATCTTATTTACAAGATTAGATTATATTCAGGGACAGGGTCAACTCCAGCGACCACGCTGACAAAGTTTGTGGACTTTTCCAGCAGGAAATGCTTCCTTCCTCTGGATTTTAGATCATCGGCCGCTTCCAGTTCCTCCTCATTATCAGGCTTTTTTTTTCTTTTTAACAAAATGAAAGTGAGAATCCATGAATATTAATCCGAGTCAATATATGCAAAGTGTTTCTCTCATCATTAGAGCAGCACAGAAGCAGGAAGTGTAGACCACATTACGCAAACGTCTCATGTGATTCTGGTCAAGGTTATTGTTTCTGTGGGGGATGTGAATATGTAAAAGATCACGATGAAAGGACAGAAATCATACATACAAGAGGAAGAAAATGATTCACTACATGTGGCCAGCAGGGGGCTCTTTAAACTCACAAATGGAATCTAGGGACATAATAAGTCCCTATTCAATGGAGCAAGAGGGAGACTTCTAACTTCTCATGTCGCTTTATGATCACAAGGAAGTTTAGACAGCTTTGAGATCAGCTTCAGCCAGAAAGCGGAGGGAACCGCCGCGGCGACAAGTGTCCATTTATGTGGAATTTACACATCATTTCATGTTAGAATTCTTCGGATTAATGGTATCATCTTCATGTACTAAGCCTGCTTCGGTCTGGCTGACTTCACTTGGGGCACATAATGAGGAGTAGTTAGTGTGAAGCAATGAAAATAAACAAAAAAAAACAATCAGTAATGAAGTGCTCCGATTGCCTCAGTGTAGTTCGCTCACATAGATTCATATTTACACGGACAAACCAGAGGAATCTTCATCCACAACATCATGTAAACAACAGCGTCGACCTGAAGACAATCTTTATCAATGACCTGAATATGGTCAGGTCCCAGTGATCGTCAAACCCATGTTAAACATGAAAGCGTTGTTGAAGACAATTCACGGCAGACATATTTAATAAACTGAATGAATCAGACATGCACGTTCTCATTGGGCTCCTCTGAAACAGACTTGGGAGCAAACAAGAAAAAGAAGGGCCTCGTAACTGAAGCAGAACAAGAGGCTGTGAATAAACAAAACACCTGTTTTAACTTCAGGTTACGACCAAAAAGATTAGAAGCTGCTGCCACTCTTTAAAATTGAGCCGGCATTTGTGAGAGACTCAGAGTAGCTAGTAATGATTCAGGCATCTTCATGATATGACATCAGCTTGTTTCTTTAGCAAGGTGGTAGTGATGAAACAGTGAGCCAATTTTCAGTGCTCACTAGGTGGCGCACTTGGTTAAAAAATGAAAACACTCTACAGCAGACAGTGCCATCTAGTGGCCTCTGAAAATAAGGACACTGTTTCATGAAACCTCATGAACCCATCACACTCTTACTGTACTGGAGTGTCCAGCGTCGACCTGGCAACACAAGATATGACTGCTATGTGTGCATGTGTGTGAGTGTGATGACTCCATGAACACACAGATAACCTTGAAGAACATGAGCAGCCATTAAAACAACCTCAAAAATGTCAAACATAACTTTCAAGTCCAGCGATGTCATTCTCATGATGCAACTGCTGCTGGAACATTAAAGAAAATGTAATTTCATCATACATATTTTTACAGTGTCATATCTCTGCCTGATCTTTTTTTGCTGTGATATGAAATATTAAGCTGAATTTCTGCACAAAACATCTCACACGTTACCTATATTTCACTCCCCCACCCCCTGTGGCTGTTGTAAACTCTTCATCGTAGCGCCACCTGCTGTCTTGGTGGAACTGCCCGTCTGTTACTTTTCTCTTTTCATCTATCTCAATTTTCTTCACTTCACTTTTATTGAAAAGCAGAAGAAAAAGTATGGGTTTGTAAATAGATCAGGCATTGAATTTGATGTTTTTGTTTGAGAGGTTATGGAGGGACTTCAGAGTCATAGTCACAAAAGCCATTCCATGTGAATATAAAAGTCGATTATACAACTACTTGGTTACGCTGAACTCAAGAGCAACAGGCTGCAACGGCGCTGAAGACTCAAATAACTCAACTTAAAAATCAATGTGTGGATCACAATGCGTCTGTAACAACGTGAATTCGATGTTGTTTGGTATAATTCATTTCAAAAGACAATATAGTCGATATGACGTTCTGAAGTGTTCATCAGTAATAAAGCATAAAGGTCTCGAAGTCGAACCAGAGAGAATATTAACAATCCTTTTCTCATCATAAAGACATTCGTGTGCATTTGCAAATCGTTTTGCATTTGCATTTAAGGCAAACAACAAAAAGCAAACATGAAAATCATAAACATCATGAAAGTCATGAACATTGTTAAAAAAATAAATCTGGCATGAGTGAGTGTGAAAATGAAAGCAACACTCAGGAGTCCAGACGTGCTCACCGTCTACAGAAACGGTCCGTTAGTACGACTTAAATACATTCATCATCGACACACACACCCCACATAAATAGTTTCCATATCAAACACAGCTCCTGCACTTTGGTTACATGAATCTTAATGTCGCTGCACATGAAAAGAGGATGATAATTTCACCAATCGCTTGTTATCTTCCACACACACACACACACACACACACAAAGACAGGCACACACGCAACGTACCTTCTGCCAAGGCAGTAGCTTATCTGAAATAGAACAGAAGGGTGCATAGGCCGGCCCATTAGGGGGCGCATAAACAATTAAGATCAGGGCTGAGCGGAACAAAGCAAGTCATTTCATCGCCTTGAAAGACGTCATGAGACGAGGAATGCAAATCATCACAGTCGAGGACTTTAAAAAGAACAACTTTGAAGCCACGGACAAACAGTCGTTTGTTGTTAGACGCAGAACACCAACAGCAGCGGGAGAAAAGCTCGACTGTAGACTGACGTTATTATAAAGTGAACAAAAGAGGTCAGATGAACCAGAGGAGAGGAAGGTGCCGGATGTAGAGAGGGCGTCCCGCTGGTGGTCGTGGGACGGACCCGTAAAGTTCATAAGGGCGCTGACTGACAGTCACTGGGGTCACATGTTCCAGGAGGACCCTGAGGCCCCGGGGTGCCAGGAGGGCCCTGAGAAGATCTCCCGGGAGGACCTGGGTCAGAAAAAGAAATCATGTTTCAAAAGTAATTTTCGGTGAACTCCATGAATATATTGTTCATTATTCTGTACCATAAAACCCAATTCATGTAAATGAACATGTAATAGACTGTCCTTCTACTTAGGCTTCCAATTGGTCAACCGATATTTTCCTATGCAAATAATTCATCTCTCTTCTGGTATCATCGCCACAGATGCCAGTGGTCAACAAAGCTCTCCTCAGTAGCACTTCATTTGCCTTCATGGTCTGTGGTTAATGCCCATTTGATGATGAAGATTTCAGATGGATTCCAGATGAGGAGGATCATGAATCTCCTTGATCTATAGTCAATAGCTCCAGACACTAATGAAGAAGATTAGTTCAGCCTGAGAGAGGACGAGCTCTAAGCTGTGACATATAGAACTCCATTTTCGTCCAGTAAGTAAATTTAAGATCATGGTTTTGTGCTCATATGCACACAGCTTGTTGCATATAAACCACAGTTGTGCTTTTTTAGAAGAACAATTCTCCAGATCACTGCCACATACAAGAAGTGTCCTAGGGTTGGACGGAATGTTTGCTCACTGAAGCCTTATTTTGGGTTTTTTGAACTCTGACATTCATCTATCCATTGTGTCACCCAGCTTCTGCAGCTGACCAGAGGTGGGGTGCAGGGGCAGCAGTCTTATGGAAAGAGACCCAGACTCCCCTACCATCCATCTCCTCAAGCTTTTGTGTGGGCATACCGAGGGAAACCAAGACACAGCCTCTTGTGCATGTCCTGGATCTGTCCAGGGTCTCAACAGTAGGAGTTGCTGAGAGATATGAAAAAGAACAAAACTCATATTCCAATACCGCAGCAGCTCTGTGGAGTTTCTCCTAACTGAGTGAGCTCCTTCACAACTCCACTAACAGCAATTCATGACACTGTTAACCAAATGAAGTAAAAGAATAAATAACAAGTCAGCTGGCAAGTTAAAGTCTCCAGGATCAATATAGGATCTTAAGACTTCGCGTCATGCCCCCAAAGTTTACTCCAAGTCCTCCTTTCTGAGTTGGAATCCCAGTGCTGCTCCAAATGCTGTGGCTTCCACCGATGACCAGGACAATGCGCAAACCCACAAGTCATCGATGACTCCACAGTCCATGTGTTTGAGGACAATGAGTTTGAGGCTCAGTCCACATGGGGATGGAGGGATGGAGCATAAGTCACAACAACAATGGACTGCAGGGTAGTGCCAATTCCTAAGGTAAGCAGCTGTTGAACAAATTGTAAATATTAACACAAAATCCTCAGCTATTCCATTGTTGTAATGAGCAGCAAACAATCATCCTGAACAAAGATGTGCTGCAACACAGCTACACTTTTACTGTCTCAAACCAAAATCAAACAAAATAGCATCAATATAGCGGCGAAAAAATACACGTCCCTGGTCACTCTCTCGTGTCCCCCGTCGATTTCTAATTCTGTGCCAGTTTTTATGGCCACACCGCCACCTTTCACATTCACTTGGTTATGGCACTATAGTAATACAGCGCACAGGCTTCATAGAGCCTGGCCATCTTTGTTTGTTGGGCTGCCATATTTACTGCCTGTTTACGGGAATTTTCAGTGGATTTGTGAGGAGGCCAGAAACGTCTATATGGGAGTGCTTTTTTGAAACCATCAGGGAAAAGCTAGTGGATGTAGCCTGAGTCACATCATGAAGCTGAAGAAATAAATCGTGTAATTACAACGACACATGGCATTAAATATAGAGTCAAAACAGTTGAAGAAATTAATACAGGTTATTCAGTTCATTCATAAACTGTGACTTTTAATGAAGTAAGTTGTTTTCATCTCTCTCACTCACCTTGATAAAAAACACGCCTCAGAAGTGGCACTTCTTAGACGAACGCAGCCAAGCTTATTAAAGTACACGCGCTCTCTGCTCTCTTCATGACTGGTTTGAACAGATTCTTTCCAGAATTTAATAGATTCAAGCATCCGATTCGACATGTTCTTTCTCAAACGTTATAAATGCATTTATTATGTGCCGAAAATGAGAATGAAGAACAAGTCAAGTGTTACACCTGCTGCAGCTTCCCTCCATGACTCCCCTGTTTATTTTCCCGTGCAGCCGAGTGGCAGCACCCCCGTCTCAGTCTACCCCCCCACCTCAGTGGATTCTTTGCCGAGTGGAAGTCTGATTGTCTGAGTGGAGGCAGGTGTTCGGCAGCTCTGGCAGCTGCGTCCAATAATTGCGACACCTTCTCCTCCACGGTCACTCTGCCTGCTCCTGAAACCTGATCAGTCAGTTTGCATTCCCAGCCAGCACATTTGCAAGATTTCTAATTACTTTGTTTGGAATTTTTTTCCGCCTCTCTTTCTGATCTAGCAGGGCCGATTAACCTTCTTCCGGGCATCATCCATGCAAATAAGCTCATCTATCCACAAAGATATTTGCCTCAGTGTCTTTTCAGATTTTGGTTTAAGAGCTCCTGCACATTCAGAGGCTATTGCAGTCATGTGTTGCTTCCTATTTTTTTTTTATTTTGGAAAAAAAAAAAAAAAAATCAGGCCATTACTGTCGCAGTGCCACAACACTTCCACGGTTTAGTTAGCCTTTGTGATTACTGTGTGGCCTTTTTCTCACCTCAAATCCATCTAGCGCTGCCGCCACTCTGTCCACTCCACTCCCGACTGTTTATCCCCACAGCGTTAATGCACTTTTGTTTGATTTTAGTAGAGCACATCAAACTCCGGTTGTAGAAGTCTAGCGTGTGGGTTGAATTCAGTGCAGTAACTCGGCATCAAACAAGGTTACCGGCGAGTTCTGAAGGTTTCCGTTGGAACTTCTGAGAGTGGGTGGACCGTTGCAAGAAAGCCATCATAGCAGGTATTCTAATAGCAGGAGACTTTAACTCTCACTGCCATGTTACTTTTTAATATACTGAAGTGATCAAATCGGTTTGTGTCTCTGAGTCATACAGTCAGGCTTTCTGGTCTGAAAGGCTGAAGCATCTGTGGGTGGAGGTCACACACCCGATTAAAACAGTCATGCAAGGACCAATATGCCGAAGTAAACACACCAACATAAAGTCAAGCTCCTTACTTATTTGGCCGCAAAGTGATTGCCACATTTATGTGCACTCAGACCAAGGTTTAAGAAAAACACCTATTTCCCCACCTCAGTTTTCAATGCTGACATGACGCACACAAACCTTTCGTTGTTAAAGGTTACATATCCTGCTGATGTAAATGTCTCTTAAAATGGTATTGCACCTGTATACAACAGTTTCTTTTATCACAAAACTCAATATTAAAAAAATATATTTACAGTGGGAAATGCACAACTGCTCTACTCATTGGAAGCATTCGTTTGCCGGGGCTAAAGAAGTTTCCCCAACCATGCCCACAACCTCAAAATCCTATCTCTGAGCAAAGCAAAGGCAAAACTTTCAGTTGCTCTTCCGAGGGAAAACCTAGCTGGGTATTTTCCAGGGCAGTTAGAAGTGCACAGGGAGGTGACCAGGGGGTAGCGCTACGTGATCTTGCGGTCATTGCCAAAACCTCCAGACCATAAGTAAGGGTTAAAAAAATGGTATATTGAGACGACCTTGGGCTGAGCTCCGTCTTTACCGTTGCCAGTGTTGTTACGGGAAATTCTTCAAATTTCTTTATTGAGTTGCAGAAATTGAGAAGCACCCATTCAGTGAGTCATTTTCCCAACTGACTCATTTACAGTTGTCAATTACCAAAACATATGTGGGCAAGTGGATCTTCAATCCTCAATCTACATAGACATGCAAGTCAACGTTTACTAAAGTTCCGCCATTTGGGTGCTTGTAGATATAATCTACATGTAGGTAGCATGTAGCTTGATACTTGCTACTCCATCCCCAGTTGTGGAGCCATTCATACGCCATCATTGTTTACAAACTCTGAATATGTCCATACAACCCAATGTCTCTCCTGTGGCGTAAAATGTTGACGTTGGGAAAGTGCACTTTTGTGTTCTACGGGGACGCCAAAGCCAGCCTTCCGCATTGACGTGCAGTTGTTTCACTGGAGTAAACCTAACCGCTGTCCTTTTACACAACGCACTACCCATGGCGTCAGGACAGGATAAACTTCTGCGTCAATATAAGACACTAAAGTCCACTTTTTAAAGGTCATTCTATAACGCCATGATACTGAAAATGTGTTGGACAGTCTATACTGCAGCAATTTGGGAGTAGTTGGCTTTGAGGTAAGGATACAGATACTACCACACACAGTATACACAACTTCAAAATAGGAAGAAACATATGACTTTACAAGAGAGAAAAGCGGTGAAATAAGTTTCACGTTGAAGTCGATTAAATAGACAACTCCACTTGCATGCAACAGACCGTAGGCGACAACCCTGCTCCATCTGTGTCACAGCTTGCTAGCTTTCCACGATTAGGGAGGAAATACAGTGCTCCTACGAGTAAATTGTACAGATGGTTTGGTGTCTGTACGCCACAAGATAATTTCTGTCTCTATTGAGAAGCAGAAAAAAACAAATCTCAAGGGGCTTTAGAAAGGCCTTTCTTTGACAAGACTGAATTCACAGTCTGTCCCTCCATGACTACATGATTTGGTCATGGTGTCATCCTCACCTTTCAGGATGAGGAGCTCGCCTTCATTATGGCAGAGAAGTCGTGGAAGTGTGAGGAAAGTCGATGTGGACTAGAGCAGCCAATGTGCAGCCAACGTATGAACAAAATGATTTGTCCTCTCAAGATTGTCCAGACATAAATAATGCACGGCCTCAGTTCAGTGATAACTGTCGCTCACTGGCACTCAAGGAGCTATCGCCGCATTTTCCCATCAGGGGAACGTATTTTTTCTTTCTTTGTAGGGGACAGTCTGACATTCTAGGCTGTGCTCACTGGTAACACCACATTTTACACACCATAAATGCGTCTGTCACAGCAGCATTTTTGGCCCTCCATTGGGGTCTAATTTACAGCTGGATCTCAAGTTTCTGAAAGTGCAGTGAGATGTGATCAGAAAACAATCTTTGCTTCTATTACTGAGGTGTAACATGGCTGGACAGGAAGGATGACCTGACAAGTGAGGTGAGCCAGACGGTTCAAGAATCTTGTCAGTCTGGCTAAAATTGCCTCCTGCTGCTCTCCGGGAGGCTATTTTAACAATTTTCCTGAAGGATTGATCCACATCTTATCGCTAGCAGCGTCCCTTTATACAAAACTGTTGAGTGAACACAACTTCAGGAGATAAAAGCAGCGAGAATAAAAAAAACCCATGACGGGATTTGCAAACATACAAATTATATTAATTTACTCCCATAAGCTCAGAGTTGTGGAAAGTGCTGCCTCAGGCGCCTGGCTTGTTTCATGTTAGCTGAAGATACACAGCAAAATTTCAATCCAAGAAAGTAAGAACACCAAATCTAGCTTTTCATCTTCAAAGGAAAGTTTTATCGTGATTTTAAATATTTAACTGGGATCATTAACTATTTAAAAGTTTAAAAACAGTTATCATTACCAAACTTTGGCACCTTAATACCTCATGTGTTATTAAGTAGCATTTAACACTGGGGAGGCACCTACGAGTGTTGCCACTGACAGGACCTTCGGTAACAGACTTGTCCATTCTCGCTGCATGGAGGAGCGATTCCGTCATACCGTCCTACTCCCTGCTATCTGGTGCACAGTCTGACTGATTTTCTGGGGTCTTTGTTTTGCAGTGTTGTTGTTGGTTGTGCGTGTGCACACAGTGTTATTAAATTGTTATTATTACTTAGTTTTCAGCATGAAAAAAAAAATATATAATGTATATAATATATATACTGTATATAGAATGTCCCTCTCACCATCTTAGGGTGGCAGCCTTGTCCACCACCATTATGTCCGGTTGGTTAGCCAGCAGCTGTCAGTCTAGAAGCTAAAGTCCCACACTATCTAAACTTTGCTGTTCGACCACTCTTGGTGGTGTGTCCCATTTGGGTTTGAATTTGGATACTTCTAATCTGTCTATAGACTATTAGAGTCTCTGTGGACTGCTCTGATATTTGGTTTGGCGCTTCCATGTTGTGCAGAGAGGCAATCGGATGGGAGAGAGATATGGATCATATTGGGGCCAGCTAGGGTGATGGTTACTGGATCTTGTTCTGGGTGGCTGCCATGGTCAGTTATATATATATATATATATATATATATATATATATATATATCGGAAAGATTTTTTTTCTTTGGATTTCGAACGAAAATCCAGAACTGGAATGCCCCCGAAAAAAACGTAACGGGTGCGGACCGATCAGCTGACCCACGACGCGCTCTGTTATTGTGTATAACGCAGCCTCTGTATGCAGACGTGTCCCGTTAGCTACATTTACTGACAGTTTTTTCTTCATATTGAGGTGTAAAACCTTTCCTGTCTCCACACTGGACCGTGGTAGAGTGTCACAGGGGAGGTGCTCGCTCTCCACACCTCCGAGGCTGGAGCGCTCACTCCAGGGTTTGATGTCCTGTTGTGGGCTGGAGCTGGGACAGGGATGAGGCGAGTCTGGGACAGAGCGCTACTTGGTTTATGACTTTGTCACAGCCAAACTGCACAGAAGCGCACATTCAGAGCTGGACACGCACCGGGCACCTCTTCACTTCTGGAGAGACGTCACTCACTCGGCAACCCCTCCCACATGCAGCGGCCACACACATAGAGGAACAGCGCACCTGCAGCAGACACTCTACATTCTCTCCTGCAAAAGCCTTTTTTAAGGCTTGGAACGCATTATTTCTTTTTCCATTCATTGTAATGGGAAAAATCGATTCAGATTTTGAACAAATCACATCTTGAACGGCCGTCTGGAACAGATTGTGGTATATATATATATATATATATATATATATATATATATATATATATATATATATATATATATATATATATATATATATATATATATATACAGTACACATATAGTTTTAGTTTCAATATGAAAATGAAATAAACAAATGACACACAAACCCCCAACACGTAAGGATTCATGAGTTCTTCCCTTGAGCTAATAAGATGTGAGTTTTATTCAGTTTTTATGTAAGGTGATGAAGGTCCTACCTGGTGGTCCTTCGGGTCCAGGATCTCCTGGTAAGCCAAGACCGAGCTGACCCCGTTCACCTTTCTGACCCCTGTAGCCTGAAGACAGAGACAACATTGTGAATTATTGACATGCTGTACCAAAAGAGCAACGTCATACAGAGTCCTTTCTTGTTTTGTTTTTTTTTTCATTCAGTGAGATTAGCTGATTAATCAAGGCACATTGTCAAGATGCAGCCACGAGATGCTCAACTGTCCAGGAATCCATGCGTAAAAATAACATCAATGCATGCCTATACAAAGCAGCAGCAGCTCTGAGCGAAGCTGCTCCTGAAGGAGTTGTTGAAACACTGTGTGCCCGAAAATTCAATCCCCAACCTGTGAATAATAAAAGACAAACTGACATACTGTCAAAATAGATACCAGCAAACAGCAAGTTAGCAAGGCATCATGGGCTCCTGTGTTCTGTCAACAACGGCAACACGTGTCTGAACCGAGCAGAGCAGAGAGGACTTTCACTTGCAATCCCAGGCTACATATGACTCAGTTTCAGGCAGCACAAGTCCAATAAAATATAAGCAAAAAGAAAGCAAGACATTTCTTATTTTCATGACTAAATTATTTAGCCCATTTAACATTGGTAAAGTTGAAGCGATGAGAGCTCCGAAATGGGGAAACTGCTACTTTTCACACTGAGTACGTCTATACAAATTTGTCGCATGATCACATGAAGTGGAAACACCACAACAAGCAGAAAGCAGAAGCACAACTTGCAGCACGGGATTGCATCAGACGATTTTGTTTTTGAAGAAGAAGAAGAAGAATCCTGAAAGAAACGTCGGTACATACAGGATTGACAAAAAATAGAGGAATAAAATGTGCATGTGCAATGGCCAACCGCATTGCGCCATGTTTTCATGGCAATTCTAAAACACCCAAATGGACTCTGGAAGCACGCAGTCTTCACATGTAAACATATTGGTGCTTCCTCGCTGAAGGATGGAACGATCATTACATGACAAGTGAATGCCGACACCAAAACAATGATGATTTTTGTTCAAGGCTGTCATTTTAGACATATTTCCAATACGTGAAACTCTGACTGGCAATGATAGTAGTTACAGAGTAGAGTATAATTTATATTTATTGATGGAACTAGATAGTTCAGTGTCTCCTTTAGATAACTGAATATGTCAAGAAACCTGAGACTCCAGTCCGCAACAACAGTGTCACACTGCGATTAACAATCTGATTCTGCGTCTGCTATACCTGAGCGTCAGTGAAGAATAAAGGCAGACACCACAATGAGCTGTTTCCTGATGCTGCTACAGCATATACCAACACAGAACAGAGTGATCTGATCTCTGCCTTTATCTTCACCTTCACCTTCTTCTGCCATTTATCTGGGGTCGGGTTGCGGAGGCAGCATTCGGAGCAAGGAAGCCCAAACTTCCCGATCCGCACAAACCTCCTCCAGCTCTTCCCGGGGGATCCCGAGGCGTTCCTAGGCCAGACCGGAGACATCATCTCTCCATCGAGTCCTAGTTCTTCCCCAGGGTCTCATTCCAGTAGGACATGCCCGGAACACCTCCCCAGGGAGGCGTCCAGGGGGCATCCGGATCAGATGCCCGAGCCACCTCAGCTGGTTCCTCTCGATGTGGAGGAACAGCGGCTCCACCCTGAGCTCCTCCCGGATGACCAAACTCCTCACCCTATCTCTAAGGGTGCACCCAGCCACCCTGCGGAGGAAACTCATCTCAGCCGCTCATCCGCGATCTCATCCTTTCGGTCACTACCCAAAGCTCGTGACCATAGGTGAGGGTGGGAACGTAGGTCCGATACAGCGACCGCATCACTGCTGCCGCTGCACCAACCCGTCTATCAATCTCACGCTCCCCTTTTCCCTCACTCGAGAACATGACCCCGAGACTTAAACTCCACCACTTGGGGCCTTTATATAAAAGCCAAATCGTTCTCCTCTGGTTGCAGACAGATAGAGGGAAAGGATTTTATAACATATGTGAACGCTACAATCTGAAGTGGTATTTTTCCATGTCTGGTTGCCATAAAAACATGGCGGAATGATGGACACCAGCGCTCATGCATACATTGACTCAGGAGCCCAGTGCGTTTGCGCGTGCCAGTCCTGCAGTTTTGTCAATCATGTACCGACACCTCAAACTAAATGACAGGAACTGCTGCTCACAGTCTGTCACTCGGACATATGAAAGGACGGAATAGATGAGAATGGCTGCAGATTGCAATGTGCAATAGTTAGCTTGTTAGTGATTTTAAATTAGCAATGAATTTAGCAATAATTCGTTCACATAGATTCACAACGACTGAAAGTGGAAGTAAGGAAAATAAATAAAAATTATTCCACGGAAGGAAACAGTCAAGGTAACTGAAGATTAACTGAATTCACCCTCGCTCAAGTTTGCTGGCCATTATTTTGGTGCAGAGTTGCTTGATAGAAAAAATGGTGCACAAAGGCATGCTTCAAGGCCAAAAAGTAGTAAAAACAAAATCAAAGCCAACGCTCGGTTACAGCCACATCACAAATTCGGCTTTTGAATTTGCTTTAGCAGCGTGCACACAGAAGTTCACTCAGTCCGTGCAGTGTCTTCGCAGCTCAAAAACAACAGCACACACAGTAAGAATTGGAGCGGCTGCAAGAATAGTTCCCCATGAGACACTCAAAGGAATGGAGTTGGGGGCCAGCGCTTGCATGGAGTGCATCAGAAACATTGACAGGGGTATCAAGCGTTTCGCCGCTCAGCCCAAAGGGGAAGCGCTTCAGCGCTTGCATGTCAGTGGAAATCTTTGAAAAAAAAAGGCTTATGAACGCTCTAAAAGTGAATCTCAAAAAAGGAGTGTCCACACATTTTCCAACTAATGAGACCTCTTTCAACACTCACAAGGCCTGGGTCGTCGTGAAGGAGAGAAAATAATAAAAAGAAACTTAAATATAAATAAACTGCTGCTAAATCACCGTCACTTGAAATGAAAACAACAAAATGAGTTGCAATAATGGACAGAGAATGTCGCTATAAAACCATCATTGAACAGGGCAGCTTTCATGTTTGATGGAAAGGAGAGCACCGCTGAGTTGACATGCTTTTAATGATGTTATCAGAGGAAAACTGAATAAAGCAGTAGCTAAGTCTTTCTGTTTGATATTTAGACGGACAGGATTATGCCGCACCACAGTATTCAGTCAGGCAAAAGACTAAAGTATACAATCATTATGGAGGCTAGTGAAGTTTGTCCATTAACAGTATAATCTACTGAAAGTATATTAGCATTGTAGTGACTTAAAATAGTGTTTTACAATAAGATAAGGTAGGCTACAGCCAAAAAATTCATGTATTTCTTTCTTTGGGTGTAGGTCATTGACCTGCAGGACACCACCGCAATTGCAACATGCTGCATCGTGACATTTAAATAAGTCAAGCTGCAAATACAAAGTCTGATGTAATTACTACTTTACCCAGGCAGATGGCGGACAGCCATAACTTCAACCAGAGCAATATTTCTGGGTGTGTTTCCAAGAAAGATTGGAGTAAATAGAGATTGAAAACAGGAGAGAGGTTGTAGCAAACTGAGACCCAGAGAACGAATTTGACTGACTGGGATTATGAGGAGGAATATTCACACGCTGCTGAAAAAATAAGGTGCCAAAGTAGTGAGAGCGAGTCGGTGACACAGGTAGTGGAACTGGGGAAAACAAGAAAAACAAAAAACAACAACACAGGTATAGCAGCAGACACGTTAGAAACTATTGGAGCAGTGTTCACGGCCGTGCAGTAAATGACAACAATGATGCCCAGCCATCGTCATCATCATCATTGTTGCTCTCCAGTGGACCAGACAAACATCTTTAAAAGTAATTCACTGTGGTCGCCGCTGTAATATACAAATTAGATGCGTGAATTTATCTCAAACTTTGGTTCATACTGAAGTTCTCTTTTGCGATATATCCTCATCTCTATCAGTTGTCAAGTCTTTTGAACTAAAGATATCAAAGTGGAATAGAACTCGCCCAAAAGGCTCACACCTTCGACTTCCTGTTTACATTTTACATCTTGGATTGCAAACTTGGGTGGTGAGAATGTCATGACGTAACCGGCGGGGGGGGGGATTTCTGAGTTACAAGCTCAACTGGAACGCACCCTTATCTTCAAACTACAGTATATATGTATGTATGTCCTAACAGGTAGCACTGTAGAAAGAGGTATTTCAAATACATTTTGATGAAGTTATGAGAGGTGACAAGTTAACGGAACAAAACATAGCAAATAAATCCGACATTAGTCAATGTCCATAAAGAAAACTCAACAATTTATCACAAACAAACAAGTTTTAAACAATATTGTTATTATTGACATCTTTTTTTTCCAGATCAATACCAATAAAGATTAGAACACAATAATCATCAACCAGGGCAAATGTACAAAAATACATAAATTAGAAGAGCAGGACCAAAAAAAGAAGAAAACCACTCAAAGAGAGCAGAACCCCACCCCAAGAACAGCTCATTTCCACCCGAATTACGATTTTCACCCAACATTATCATCCATCTTTCATTTTGTCTCAATGATACTTTTTTAGCAAGTGAAATATTATGTTTATCGTAATATAAGTAACGTTCCTGAACATCTTCTGTTCTTTGTTGCATCATCTCGTAATAACTCTGACCTAGCAGATGACACAACTTCATATCGTAAAAGTGGATTTTGTTGTCAGGAGGAGCAGACAAAAGTATGCAGTCAGTTGTAAAGATGAAGAGTTTCATTATTTACCTTTTTATTTGAATATCGGCGTCAAATTGACATTTATTTGTCGGTGATAAATGTAAGTGTTGGAAAAACCACAGCAAAGTTTGATGAAGAAGGGGTTATTTTTCTCCATAAACAATTCATTTCACTGCAGAAAAGCTCAAATTGGGTGAGCAGAGCCTCCAGCGGAGGATGACAGAAAATAATGAGGAAATATTATCCCTAACTCCATCCCCAGTTGAGTGGAGCTATGAGTCAACAAAGAACAGGAATTTATTGATTTTTGTGGTTAACCAAGGGAAATACCCACAACCCGGTTGCCATTAATGTTTATTGCAAAGCTGCGCTAAGAATTAAGAATCTGTAAAACACTCATTTGAAGCATATAAAATAAACAGGCAAAACAAATCTGGGACAGCATTAACAGCACACAGATAAAACACTTCAGTGATCGCATTTGTCAAGTGTGTTATTACTGAATTAAAGCAGCAGGATGGGTTAACGTGAATCGGATCTTGAATGCTGTGAGGTAGATACAAGCTCAAAGAGAAGGGTTAAAGCAGAGGCGCTTTCATCTGCACCAACACAAGCTCGATGAAGAGAACCCTGTCCAGTGAACCAGCGGCGAGTGTACGAGCAGTCAGACAGTTCTTTCACTTCTGTCCCCGACTAAACTCCTCTCCCAACTTCCACTCCTGGTTTGAGGTATCAATATGTGGCCCCTGCCCTGTCCACATTGATATTACTCTTTGTTATTCTCTGTGAATTCTTCACTCGTCTTCATTTTCCCAGAGAGTTGCTCTGCACCAGACTCCTGGCCTTTCATCCGCTGCCCGTCCCTCAGTCTGAAATGATATACGGGTCTAAGCAAGAGGGGAAATAGCCAAGAAACCCTTGTGATGAGAGAGTTGCCTGTTAAATGTTGTAGCTGTAAAGCAAAGCGAGGTGCAGTTAATTCTGCGTCACAGATTCATAGCTGCAGTAAAACGTAGTGATCCTCTTTCCCGTGCCCTGAAAAAGTATTCTCTCCTTCCTGGTTCCTGATTTTGTTGCACATATGTCACACTGTCAGATCATCAAACCAGTTTTAATCTGACAAGTAAATACACAACCCAGCCTGTGTTATATAAATAAATAAATGTTAGGACCTGCTTTTATTTAAATTTTATTTTGGTTTCACACTTCCCTATCTTCTCTGTTTTTGAGACCCCCATATTTACTTCCGCATGTGTGGTTCTGGTTCTTGCAGCTCTTCTGCTCCCTTGCTCCTGGACTTGAGACTTCTGAGCACTATGATCTGGCATTTTGGATTGAGATTTTTGGACTTGTGATATTTTTCATTTTGATTCTGTAGTTTGGACTTATGTATTTAAATGTTAAACTTTGTTCGTTCTTTCAGCATCACAACACATTTGGGATGATTTTACAATATTCAAGAATAAATGAGAGAGTTATTTGAATCTAAAACAGGCCACCAAGCCATTCACAAGGGAAAAGGTGAGAACCCTCTCGGGAGTGAGATAAAAATGGCATCCATAGGACAGCACCAAGGGAAAACCCACTACTGAAAAAAACCCACAAAAAACACAAAAGCGTGTCTCACATTTGCCAAGCAAAATTGTGATAATCCTCAAGACGTTTGGAGAAATACTTTGTGGACTGACGAAAGAAAAGCTACTATGCTGGTTCAGGACTGGGGGGGGGCTTGCTGGACAGCAGTAGAGCATTGAATTTTGTTGTTTTCCTGGAAATTCCTGAAGGCGGGATGACTTTATGCCCTTAAGAGGCTGTTGGGTTATACTGACAAATACAACGGTTCAGAATAACCCTCAAACAGATTTAAGTTCAGGAGTTACAAAGTCCAAGTCTTGACTTAAATCCAACTGAGATGCTACGAACTTGCCAATATGCTCTGAACAATTCAGTGTTGATAAATGGTCCAGTGTTCCTCCACAGCGAAAGACTCATCACCGACTGCAAACACTTGATCTCAGTTACTGGTGCCAAGTATGGTGTCGCTGGAGCAAATACATTTTTACAGTGGGCCGGAGAGGGTTCTATTTTGTTACCTTAATAAATAAAATCATCATTTAGAGAGTGCATTTTATGCACTCTTGCATTCTTTGTGAGATAAAATAGGTTTGGTGATCTGAAAGATTTCAGCGTGAAAAATACAAAAAAAAAATTTGTTTCTAGTCTTCACTGGCCACTCGTGAGCCGCAATAGAAAAACGATGAGTCAAGTTTTTGACCATTTCTCACTTGTCAGTGAACTTTTTCTTCGTGGCTGACCCTCTCTGAGTCAACGGCACTTCATCGGTTATTCCTCAACCAGCCTATTGAGGACGAGTGTGATATTTTCTATCTCAGTGTCCACAGCATTTTCCCTCCACAACCAGCAGATACAAAAGAAAGGGTGAAAGACCGACATGCTGGTGAGAATGGTGGGTGTCGAAAAGAACACCTTTGTGCAGCAAAGGGAGCTGTATAAAGGCTATTATTCTGACGTGATAAAAGCTCCATGAAACTCAAATATGCAGATTTCATGCTGGATAATATGCAGGACAGCAAAAGCGGGAGCACAATGGCCTTCTTCTTCTTTGTTAATATAGCTGAAAAGCATTTTATTGCCATGATTCTTATGCTAGGAAATGAACTACTTTTTTTCCCGGATGTCGGAGGCAAAAGGCTAAAGCCGGTTCCCAAGCCTATTTCTAAATCATTCATCGAACAAAACACTGTCAACATCCAGACATACTTTGCAAACTGAGCACTTACCTTGTGGACCTGGGGGTCCTGGTTCTCCTGGAGGGCCTGGCAACCCATCCTTGCCTGGGGGTCCTGGTGGACCTTGGATGTGTGAAGCTAACATGCCCGCAGGTGTCTTCTTCAGAGTGCCTGAGCTCGATAACTTTTCTACAGCGTCAGAAAGAATATAAAGTGCGATGTACATGCGGTGTATAACAGCAAACAACAGGTTTTTTTTTTTACCTTCAATAACCCTCAATACTTCTGTTTTTACAAACTTCTTGAGCTCTTCGATGAAGGTGGGATCCCCCTATATAGAGAACAGCCTCATTATGCTCAAAAATCCAAAGTATCAGATACACATCCAGGGTAACCTGAGGTCTTTAGCCCAGAGAAACTATCAATGTCAAACACCCAGCTCCAACTTCCTTTTTCTCTGCTCATTATGCTGTAATGTCCAATTCTGGACCAAGCCCAGTAGGAAAGTGAAATGGCTCTAGGGGGCCATAATAGACAAGACTTTTTAACTAAGAAGATAGTTCATACTGGGTCAGCTCCCAATCCTTTTAAGAGTATGTCCTGCCAATGTAAGCCAAACATACAACAATAAAAGCGCTTGCACTTTAGGGATCTATAAAAGAAGTATCCCAGCAGCAGGGAATAGATCCTGGCCTGTTTTTGCGGGGTTAAACCTGGGTCATCTTTGCCCTTCAATTTGTGTGCTGTAAATGTGTTGTGACCGTGTTGTATGTGTTTAAATGTCTGTGACAAGAGAAGGTGTTTTTAGCACCAGATGAGCCACCCACATATCTGTGTCTTGCTCCGTCACCTTCTCACTCCCTGCCCGACCTTGTGTTGCGCCTGGATGATCCGCGGTGTGAATGTTTTCAGCGGAAAAGAGACGAGCTACCTCTCCAGGCTTTTGAGACCTAGCTGAAATATTCTCCCAATGACCTGGGAGCAGGGTTCTGCTTTTAGCAACTCACCAGAAGATTTGAACTTTCCACAGGTCCTGGAGGGCCGGCGTCACCTTTTACGCCTTGCGGGCCGATAGGTCCAATTGGACCGGCGTCACCCGAGCGTCCCCTCTCGCCTTGAACGCCTCTCTCACCAGGGATCCCTGGGTCACCCTGCAGAGTTCAGAGTTACAACGCTTTTAAACACAGTTTCCAATAACTTGTACCTTCAAGTGCCCGAACTTATATGCCAGAAAACATTTTGGCTATATATATATATATATATATATATTTTTTTTTTTTTTATTTGGTAGTGTTGACCACCCAAGCTCAGACCTTGACTAGAGCATTCAGAGATTAAAACCTCAAGAGCCCAAAGCCGAGTTGAGACCACGACCAATGATGGGGGCAACACCAAAATGTTTCATCCTCTGTAAACCATTTGTCTCCCAACTGTTACACATGAACTGTATCAGATAATCAGATATGATCACTTCTAATGTTATCTTTGCTACTGGGTCCCGTTGAGAACCTGAGCATGAGGCAAATGCAGGAATCGATCCCTACTGTAGCAGCACCTTATCCCTGCGTGAAAAGGTGCCCTTTAGATCTGTTTTCTTCCTTCACAAAATAGCTTTTCTTTCTCCCTCATCATTTTGTCCAAATGTATTCAATTTGGTGAAGAATATTGGTGTCGCCCTTTTTTTCCTGGCATAAGAACCTGCCCTCTAAAATGTCTGTAAATTCCTGCTCTTCTACGTCAAACTCTCCTTCCAGAGTCTTTCAAGTATGCATAATGGAATACTGTCCTTTATAGCTTTTCTTTCACTGTAACTGCCATTCTTCTGTCACAGATCACCCTTATCAGTCATCTCCACCTGTTCCACCCTGCCTGCACTCTCCTCTTCACCTTCCTTGATCTCTGTCCATATATGCCAAACAGACATTAAGAGTGTAAAATAAAATAAAATAAAAAGTTATTTCTAACTAAGCTGAGGACTCACTGGACAGTACAAGTGCAGGCAGACTTGATAGATATTTTATCTGTATGGTAACACAGACATGGCCCATCCAAGGAAATAAAAGAGGGGCCAGAGGAGATCATATTTTTAAGAAATACAACTATGATTGATCATGAATAGCAGCCCTGTTTACCTCAGAATTGCCAGAAAGTCAATACTAATCTCAGGTCCGTGTCATCCCTGAAATTACCCTGTGCACATTAACCTATTTCCCAGAATGAGCCCACTCTGTCACCTGTCCTCTGGTTCTGTTGGCACCGGTGGAGCTAAGAGGCTGTTTTGCATCATCTATAATCAGCATTTGCCAGAGGTGATGGGAAGAGTGTGCCTCGAATCGTTTCAGCCAGAACAAAACCTGACTAAAAAAGGGCTTGATTGAAGCCTGTGTGAAGATAAGCTTTGACTGTACTCACACGTTCCCCCTTGGATCCACGGTCCCCTGGTCTACCTGTAGGTCCCTGTGAAAGAAAGAAGCGTAAAAACTGATTTGAATACAACCCAGTCCTGAAAATGAAAATGGAATCCAAAGCTTTTGATTCTCCTCTCAGCCGACGTCGCAGAAAGAACCCATGCTCTGCAACATGCAGCAACACACAGTATGCATTATTCAAATCCGCACGACAGAAGCAAAGATTTGTGATTTAAATCCAGCGTATCGGCGAGTTGATTATATTTGCATGAATAATTCCAGGCCTCGACTTTGAGGACGTTCACTTTTCAGCTTATTGATTGTCTGATATCACCCTGAAGTTTCTCCTTCTGCAATGTCACTGCTTCCCTGCATCACTGTTTTTCTGGTTTGGGAAACCTGTGGTTACTACCAGCTGGTGGAGCGCAGGGAGAAAATACCTGCCGTCTCCAGCTCGAAGGCACAACATCCCGTGCCCTCCAATCTCTCACTGTCACTCCTCATTTCTTCCTTTCAGTGTGTGCGCAGCAAATACCTCTGGGAACATCTTTGTATCAATTCCTCGCTGGATTACAGGAGGCATGCAAAAGACAATCTGGCATGATGCGGTTTTAAAGCGGGCTCCTTCTTGTGACGCTGTTCTTCCCTGCCTGCTTTAATCTTCGCTGCTGTGTATTCCCGCATGCCTGATGGGAGGCTTAAATCTATCATCTTGCCCACTGAAATGTGCCTCCCTGAGTGCTACATCAAACCACAGATGCAGTGAGCGAGGACTACATGTTGCAGGGAAGCAATCCCTGCTAGGGGGCACTGTTGCCCCACCGTAGAGTCCAGAAGCTGCTCAGAAGACAGAAAAAAAACAACAACACAGGACGGTAGGATGCTGAGGGTTTTGGAAGTTGTGATTTTACTGCAGGGATATCAACTAAAAATATAATAATGAAGTGTTGCGGTTGCTATTAGGGTGCTCTGTGACCAAATCTTGTAAAACAGAGGAGGACATTTTTCCAGATGGGACTGTGAAACGAGTTCAGGATGCTGTGAGCGGATTCTCACACAGTGCTGTAAGTCATCAGGCTGACGTAAAGACACTTTGTGGAGGTTAAATTGACATTTTCAAGGCAGTCGTTCCTGGCAATCTGTTCTGTTTTGCAATAGAGGGATCATTCGCCGTCAAGACAGATGCATTGGTCAGTGCATGAGACATCCTGGAAAACATGGACGTTTAGAGAAGGACACTTGTGATAAGTGGAAGCCGTGTGAGTCCGAGTTGCCGACCCAATGCAGTTTATTGTGGGAACTGCTTTGAGGAGAAAAGGAGTCCCATAGATTGTGACGTCATTCTTAGCTTCACCTCATAATAGTCCATGTGTGTTAACCTTCACTGAAATCTACTAACACTAACCAAGTCTTTGGAACCATGTCGAGCAGTTATTGATGATGAGGTAGATGGTAGATGAGGTTTTATGACACAGTATTGAAGGGTTGATGAGGTTTCATGAAACAGTGTCCTGATTTTCAGAGGCACCAGATGGTACTGTCTGCTGCACAATGCTTGGTCTTGAACAATTAATACAATTAAACCTCACATCATTTTGAAACCAAGAGCGCCATCTAGTACATTGTTTCATCAACCGAGCAATACTGCTTCATGATACGTCATCTTCCCATCACTACTGGACAGCAAAGCTAGAATACGGTTATACTGGCATGTCACTGGCATGTCAAGAGAAAAGACTGTTCTCCAATTAAAATAACTTTGGGAAGAGTCGTCTTTCCCAAGGCTCAATGAACTGGGGCTGTCTGGAAGTCACTGAATTTCACAAATTGATACATGTAAATACAGGGTTGAATTTGTTTGTAGTATAATGTAGTATCATTGGTTAAAAATCTTTCACATAGCGGGTGCAGTAAAAAAAGTGATTCACTTTGAATTATTTGTAACTACTTCACTCAAATTCCCAAATTATTCAGCAAATACTTGGGCTTTCACTTGACTTAATATAGAGACATTTTTTTCTTGTTTAAAACACTGTACACATTCCCTCACACTGGACTATTTGCAATATCTGCAAAGTCTGGTTCTCGTGGGGTTTCTGCCTATAAGCGGCTGTACTCTCGCAAAAGAAAAGCTAATACAATGGAACATATTATCTGCAGAAAGTATGGCTTTCAGAAAGTTGTGTAGATATATTAACTGTCAGATACAACAGTTTTTTTTTATTCTCTAAGGCATGTTTTAATGTTATTATATTATTAAAAGAGTTCATTGAAACACTTTCTTTGCTTTAGTTATAAGTTCATTAAAATGGATGTAAAAATCGACAAAATAAATGTCGTAGAACAAAGATCTGGATAAAATGATTATATTATTAAGTGTGTGACAAGGCATCTGCTATCGTTGCTATAGCAACTTTGCTGAACGGCCCCAGACTAACCACTCAGTAGACAGTGTCATCTATTTGATTAAAAAGGACCTGACTTGCTGTGGCTTCATGAGGCATGAGGCAGCGAGATGAATACTTAATCGTGGGCTCTATTGCCCTCTTTAATAAACATTTCATCATTCGCCGGAAAGCATTAATGCTATAATTAAAGTAAAAAGAGCAAAAGTCAACAAAGCCTTAAATCTGCGGGGTTCCGTTTAGTTTTTATCTTTAGAATGTCTGAAATGCAAATTGGGCTTAATGCGTCCGGGATGCTGGCGCGGGAGAGAGGGCGGCGGGATTAGAATCTGCTGTGCCATCTTTTTGTAGCTCGGCAGGAGGAGGAGGGAAAAAAAAAAACAAAAAAAAAACGCTGCTTTTCTATAAGGAGATGTGCATCGCCGACGTACAACTCACCTTGATTCCAGGAGTTCCGTCTTTTCCGGCTCGGCCCTGCTCAGGAAGTGCAACACAAACAAAGACATTGTGTATCAGCTCCTTCGATTGGATCGGCACCGTTGCACTCCTAGTAATCTCCACTGTTAATGAGATATCTCAACCAAGGGATAATGATTCTGATTGCTGAGCTGAACACTGTTTCATTGTGCGCTTGCTTGCAGGCAAAGAAAAAAAAAAAAAAAGCCCAAATGGTAATTACATAGAAGGCTGAATCGGCAACTGAGTGTACACAGAACGTATATCACACGTCTTATCATGGCCCTTGTTTGGTCTTTATCGCTTATGTTGAACTCAACAATAGACACAAGCTGCGATGTAAATGATGTGTTTGCCAGGCCACGCTTGATACGACTCATTCCAACTGATGCCGCTCCATTCATACGCAGATGAAAACATGAAATCATTCAAAGCAGCAAGATTGCATTTGAGGGGGGTGTTTTTGTTCTTTGGCAGAGGTTTAGAAGGAAAACTGAAGCGGATACTTGCTCCATGACGATGCTATTATTATTATTTAACTTGCCTACTGGGGTCTGCTGTTGCTTTGCTGGAGTTAAATGTGCTTTGATTCAAACAATTTCCAGTAAACCACTGCAGCATTTACGCACATCAATGTTTAAAGTAACCATATGTTGAGTTAGAAAAATATGATGCTTCAGTAAGCTAAGATGGCTAAGATGTACTGTAGTTCATTCGCAATAACTCAGTGTCAGGTCGCGGAGGCAGCATTCGGAGCAACTTCCCGATCCGCACAAACCTCCAGACATAAACTTTTTCATGTAATATTTTAACTACTCACACTACATGTGACATTTATATTCCACAGAAATGTAATTACAAAGTATCTATCCTTATGTTTTTGTAGTGAGTGACTTCACAAGATAGAATACAAATCGAAGATTCAACTCCCATATATGACAAATGACTTTCTATCACAGTTGGCCAGGTATCAATAAATCAATGTGAGTGTCACATGAAGATAGATAGACAGCGAGAAGGGCACCACGAATCTATTTGGCACCACATTATGAATGTATTATGATTCAGAATTTTACAGTAAACCTCATATTTAAAAATAAGACACTATTTTAGTCAATGTAGCCTTGCTTTGTTGATGAAATAAGTTGCTTAAAATTTGTCATGTTGATTTGGAATTGTGTCATACAGGACATTTGGATGAAATGTTTTAATTTCAGTCGTTCCAACTGTGACATATCTGTGATGGATTGTGAATAAGCAAGGACTTTGGGGAATAAATAAATACATTAATTAAACAAGCAAGCATATTAAACAGTAAAGCAACACCTAATAATCCTTCAAATTTAAGTTGACATTGTAAGATCTAAGTGCATGAATAATAAAAAAGTCAAAATGATTGGAAAAATGATTATAAAAAAATATTATATTCAAGATGGTATTGTCTTGGATATCTGCATTCACTTATCAATATAAGTCCAGCAACTGTGTAGCTTATTGTGCAACAGAAATTCCAGTCACAGGTGTGTTCTGTAGCGTGTTGCTGTGGCTATAAAAAGAAAAACAAAACAAGTGAATTTGTGTTGATCCTTACAGCAACACCTTGAGGTCCCTCGGGCCCCGGGAATCCTGTCTCTCCGAGCGGCCCTCGCTCACCCTGTCAAAGAACAGAGACGGCCCATGTGTCAGACGCCGGTGATAAAGGAGTGACAGGTGGATTGACAGCTCAAAGAGAGTTGGAGGCTGCAGCTCACCGGCTCTCCAGGGATCCCTGGCTCTCCGCGACTACCGGGCTTCCCCTGCCAGTCATAAACAGCCAAAGAGGATAGTCAGTGTTTGACAGTTGCTCGATGGTGTCATTTATCTGGTAACCCCACAACCTCTGACTGTCGTCGAATAGCAAAGCCATGCAGGCGCTTTTCATAAATTCCTAATATGAGCGATGCAGAAAGGTGAATTGGAATTATAAGTAAGCACTCACCACAGGACCTTGAGGACCAGGTGGACCAGGTAAACCACTATCTCCCTAGCAGAGGACAGGGGTGTCAGGGAGGTGACAGTAGATACACACAATCCATGCCAAACTGACGGATGAATATTGATCGTTTGACGGTTGGAACGATTTGTCTTTTTCCCTACAGTCGAATGTTTCCACGGAATTCAGAATCCCCACCGCGCAAAAGGAAGCGACAGAAACTGAAAATCTGCAGCATATGAAAGAGAGATGCAGAATTTATATTTGGCCGAAGATCAAAATGCAGTTTCAAAAGGATACATTTCATGGCGAAAGAAGCCGCCGTGGCTTTTTAGATCAGCTGCATAGTTTCTGCTGAAACCAAAAAAGACGCTTTGTGTGGAACTTGTTGGTCATCGCATCTAGTTAAAATGCTGCCTGGTGAGTATCCAATGATTTTGGTCCAGGAAAATGATTGTGAGAATATAGATGGCAGAATTTTCATATCTACATCATGCTGGCTTGTGTTCTCTCTCTCTGAGCCAAACACAGACGTGTTCACTGCCATTTTTTTTCCAAGCAAGAAGCAATTAGGGAAGTAAAGTTCATTGGTGCTGTGTCTAAATTCTCTCCTTGTTATAGAAGCTCTTTCCATTGTCCCCAGTGAGTCATTGAATTATGATGAAATACGGCATGTGAAAAACCATATGTTATATATGCTTTAAACGGTGGCCAGCGAAGATCTGATCAGAACACTGTTCACTCTCTTGTGTATTTCAATGGTTGCATGTTAACTAGTCCTTTCTTGATACCTTGGCGCCAGGCAGCCCTTCCAGCCCCGGCAGTCCCATGGCACCGGGCTCGCCCTACACAAAGAGAAACACAGAGTCAAAAAAAGGATAAAATTATGAATAAAATAAATACAATAAAACATTTTTGTTGTATTTTATTGAAACTCCAAAGAAGATATAAGTAAAAGAAACAAGTAAAGTGTAAAGCATCACCATAAAATTTTCTACTGCTTCAACAGGTGCTTTCATGAATAGTTTTTACGGTTCTTTATCATTTTTTATTTTCAAAAACCTCTCCATAGTTGTTAACTATCATAGATTTGCAAAAACTGAGCATCTCGCAGCCCTCACGGCCCAAAGGTGTAAAACCCAAAAAACTGTTAGCGGCCCAACCATAGGCCTCAACCCCATGGTTAAGAATCACTGCTGTAGAGCTTCCCTTTCACTCAAAGTGCCACTCTCCCATCACACCTAACAGTCATGGCCACCCTGTCTACATTCTCCTCTTCGCTTCCTGGCTATGTGGGCACTGTGTCACTGTGAGACGCGGTTTGGGGTCAGCCGCGGAAACATACTTCTTTTGTCCAACAGGAATGACGTGTCAAATGCTATTTAAAGCCCCTCAAATGGCAGTGCGTTCCAGACGTGGTGACTTCTTGAGTGCACCCTCAGTAAAAAAGAATGTTTGCGACAATGAAGGCATCAAAATTTTTGATAGATTGAGAAAAAATACTACTTTCTTTTGCCATAAATATTACTTGTGTGAGTGTATATGACTGATTGACTTTTGTATTCCGTATTCAGTTTGGTCTCTGTCTTGGTCTTGACCTCGGATCTCAGATTGTAGCAAAAAAAACCTGTGAAACCGTTTTACTCTTGAAAAATCAATGATTTATTTTTTACAAAATATTATTGCCCTACATTGATTAATCAATGTAATGAAGCACACTTTTTTTTATGGTAATATAAATGTAACCATTTTAGTAAATATCAAATATATAAAATAAATATGATTAACAGTCAATTACAATGAGCTTACAAGGACAGAAGGTGGCAGTAGTGTTTTGGACCTTTCTCATGGGCAGAAAAAGAAGACAGTGCTTGAGCTACGTTGTGAACACGACGACAGAGGCTGTGTGGAGTCCACAGATATTACCAAATATGAAACTATTTGCTCCTTGTCCCACTGTCAATGTTTCGTGAAAATTTCATTGAAGTCCATGAAAAACCGTTCAAGTAACAGACACAGGCAAAGATAAAAAAGCGATGGTAATAAAGGATAAGGATTGCAGCCACAGTACTTTAATAGGTTCTTTGGGATTGCAGATAAAAGTTCAAACTGTTTTTGAGAATATGTCGGAGTCATTTTGCCATCTCTCAATCGGATTGTAATATACCATGCTGGTTTAGAAGGCACTGTGTAAAAGAATAATAGTGGTATTAAAAATATTTATTAAGAGAGGTGCAACTGGTCCTTTCAGCACATTTGTCACCCTTGTTTCAAACCTATTTTTGTGTTTGCACACTTTCCAGCTGTAGCTTTTCCCAGCATATTTAAGGATTTTAAACAGTGTGCCTTTACGATTTAAGGAGCAGGTGTATTAACAATGTCATGGATCGTTGATGAAATTTGGCAGCGGCCGATATTTCACATTTAAATCTCTCTCAGTCAGGGAGAAAAGTGTTCCGATGCGGGCATCGCTCTTTGGGGCACTATTCAACCTCAGTGTTCTATATGATCTGTGGAACATGTTGTCACGGCAAGTGGGCTATCGATGGTCCAGAAAAAGAGCCCCATTTGACAATCACAATCAGGCTCGCTTCGCCACTAAAAATAGAGAGCTATTCCCAGTGCGAGGGGGAAAGCAACGGCTTCTACCTACCTCATCTTGCTCAAGCTGCCATGAAGAAATGCCATTACAGAGAACAGAGGGCCAACGGGCTCTGACATAGACGGATTGTGCAGGTAATTGTCACACATGTAGATTGTCAGGAATAAGCGAGCGTGGCTGCGGGATGAGTGGGCAAGCCAAGAGGATCAGCTGTGAGACGGATTGAGGCAATTCCGCCATACCTCTGCGGCTGCTCACACAATTTATTAAAATGTCAAATTAACATCCGGGTGAAAAATAACTGGGCAACAAAACAATAAAAAAAAAAAAAAAAAAGTCTCCTGAGGATGAAGGATTCCAGTCCGTGGCAGAGGTGTTGGGTCGTCTGCATGTCTATCTGGATTGCATTTAAAATGCCGGTTTCTACCTGCTGCAGTATTCATGGGTCCAACTCTGGATGTGATCCAGAGGTAAAAGATGGGCTCACAGTAGTCTGACTGAGCTGTGACAAAGTGATGAAGAAAAGTGATGGTCACACTGTTGCAGTATAGACCTTCATCTGACACTGAACTGTAGGCGAATTCTATCATTTCTGTCTCAGTGAAACGGTGCCGGTGCCGCCAAAAACATGCAAATCTGTCAGCATGGTGCTTATGATAATATGCCTGGGCAACATTCACCCTAATGCAGCATTCACAATAAACAATAAGATCGTGCTGAAATACTGCTTCAGGGTAGGTGGTGTGCTTTTACATTGCGCTTTGATGTTATGCTGTTCTTTAGGGCCAATGTTTAACTTGATTTTTTTTAGTATTCAGTGCCTTTGAGGATATTTAAAAGTATATTGTTGATGGTCTATGGCATGTTGGGTGGTTGTAATTTGCAAAGATTGCATTGGGGAAAATATTTTTGCCACTCTTGTGCTGATAAAATTAAACATTTGAATCTATTGACAGCTCTAATTTAAATCCTGCTGAATGCTACTGGAATGCTGAAGTCTCATAACCGGGCAGATATGAGAACGTCAAGAGACGAGTTTGTGTGAATTTCTCAGGTCATAACTTTAAAGAGTACAGCTCAGGCCAAAAGTTTGGACACACCTCCTTTGTGTTTTTTCCTTATTTTTACTACTTTCAGATCGAAGTCTTCAAATATGTGAAGCACTATATGTGGAATTATGTAAGAAAAAAAATGTTGAATAAGTCAAAATATGTTTCATATGTCAGATGACTCAAAGTAGCAACCTTTAGGTTTGTTGGCCACACTGCAAACTTTCAGCCTTCTTAATGCGCTTCATGATGTAGCCACCATAATGCAGCTCATCGCGAGAAAGCCAAGAGTAGTAGAGTAGTCACAGAGGGAAGCATGGCTGCTTTGAAGAATGTAAAATCTAAAACATGTTTTGAGTAATGATGCACTTCATACTCCATATGGGTTCATTCATATTTTTGATGCCTTCAGCGAGAACACAATGTAAATAGTAGTGGAAAAACGCATTGGATGAGTGGTGCGTCCAAACTTTGGGCCCGTACTGTGCATGTATAGCAACTTCAATAGTGTCCAGACTCTGGGTTGATATTTTTGAGTTTCTCAACTGTGATGTAGATGCCACAGAAAAAAAAACAGGATAAAGAGTAAATCTAGACAACAGATGATGAAACAAAGTATGTTCATTCATTCACATTTGAGCTGAAAAAGCAACTAATGTAATGTTTGAATGTCTTAAAATGATATTGGACCTTGATATTGTCTGTTTGCACCGTTGAAATATTACATCAAAAAAACTTACTTTTCTTACATCAGAAAAATCTTGTCCTCCCAGCCACACCCACATTGCTGCGACTGGTCAGGAGGAAGCCTTCAGCCCGCCTCTGTTCTTTATCCAGCATGCAAGCTTATTCAACATGACAACTTAAGGCCCTACATGAAGCGCTCATAAATAAGATTCCACTTACTGGAATGCCTTCATCTCCTTTGGGACCCTTGAGAGAGAGATAAAGACATGTAAGTGACATGAATTGCTGTAATAAAATCATGAACAATAAGTGTGAACTACTACGCTGCCGCCGTCTGTTATTGTCATTAAAATTTATTGTCATCATTATGTCGTTTCCTTTTGGCGTGTTGGTGTCGGTAAATCACGGCGCCGTTGCTTTGGCTGTAGCTGTGACCTTTCGCTGCTTACTTGCGATGATCGAGATCACATTATTCAGCTGCCAGTCGCACGTATGTGGCGGTGATAGTGTGTTTTCTCCTCTCTATGGAAGCTCAATGACGTAAAATGAGATGTTCTTTTATTGACTGACTGTGGCTGGAATGTATGTCACAGATGTATTTTTCACCGTGGAGCTCCAGGACCTCTGAGCTAATGTCTCCCCGGGCTGGACGCGGTTACAAGCTATCTGATAAGGGACAGAGAGGCAGCTGATTAGCAAATCGGGTCACTTCATCTTGGCACTGTGTGGAGCGCCTGAACTGCCTTCTCCATTTTGCATATCAATGATTCCGTGTCCTGAGGCGGGTCAAAGACACCTGTTTGAGAGTCTGGACGCCTCCTCGCGGGGACACTCTCAATGAACATGATTGACTCTGATAGCTGGGATAACGCCGGGGGGCAATCAGATTATGAGTCATGTGTCTCTGCCAGAAACCCAGTGTCAACATGCCATCGTGCAAGTGTAAAGCCACACTACAGTCTAAAGACCTTGCTTCAGGCTAACCACCACAATGCTTACCGGAGCACCAGGAGCTCCAGGGGGGCCTAAAATCGCTCCGCCACTCTGGAAAGACATTTAAAAAAAATAAGTAGCGCAGTATGGCGCAGTATTTTACAATGTAGGTCAAACACATTTTAACTGCTGGGACAGAATCTTCAGCAGCAGCAGCATGATTGAAAGCACTGGGCCACGAACCCGATGAATCACTGTATCATCATGACACCGGGGTTAAAGTCATTCGCGGAGTCTTTACCTGCAGCTTGTACAGACTGCTCATCCCATTGCCCTCCACATAGGGTACACCCTGGAACACAATCAACAGTAAATAAAATCTGCTCATTGATGTTCCATTAAGTTCAAAGCATTAAGACCACTTAGAAACAAATCTGCAACAGTTAATCTTGCGCAGTTACACAGTGTTAAAGCTTTAAAATCTGCAGAAGCAAAATCAATATCTCATTTGTGGAATACACAAAGAGCAGGGGGCAGAGAAAAGTGGTGAATAATCCAATAGATTTAATACAGTATGCCTGCGGACAAAATGAGTCTCGAGCTGTTCAGAGAAGGTGATGTCCACAGAAGGATGTAGTGCTATAAGTGTAGGGATATAAGATAAGCATGACCCCCCCAAATTCAGCGCCGCCGATCTTGGTAGAGTTCCAGCTCCAGCGTTCAGCTGGTTGGCTGAACATGGCACACTGAATTACATGTTGCAAAAGTTTCGCTAGGTCATAGTACGCATGTGAGGAAAGAGAAACTCATCTACTGATCCCAGGAAGTTCAAGAAACAAAAAAGAGGAACAAGATGAGAGGGCTGAATTAACTTTAGTTCCTCTGTTGGGTGAGAAGCTCTGAAGGGCTGAAGTTTCTGAGAGAATCAATTCAATTGAGAGGAAACTCAAGTATTTGCCTAGAAGAGCTGGTTTCTAGGGAGATGAAACTCTGGCCTTCATAAACTTTTGCCCAAGTGATCAGACAAGCAAAAGTCAATGGCTGCAAGGACAAAAGTGTCAAAAGTAATCCCACATTGTGAGGTGAGGGTTAACCCCGACCCTGTACTATTTGAGGAGACAAGATCCATATCTCACAGAGTATTTGTACAGTTCAATGAGAGTCCATCGAGTTGTGAATGCACAACCTTTACACAAGCTAAAGTCTCGAGCAGAATGGGGTAGTAGTATATCTGTTCATATTTCACAAAGCTATGAGAAGGCAAAATAAAAAAAGATACTTAGGAAGGTAGACTCAGCTAAGAAGGTCAACTCTTGTAAATGTAGAGGGAGTCAAGGATCTCATTTGGAAGCAAGAGGCTGCGTGTGCCCTTTTCAGGCGGGTGAGTTGTCCCATGTCCTCCCAGTCTGCAGTTTATGGGATCAGGATGCATGTGTGGGTGTGGCCGTGTGTGTGTGTGCGCGTGCCAGTTAAAGACCGGTTCATGGGGACAGCTGATGAATAATAGATTTGCCTTTGGATGTGTTTATAATGTGGCCTTTAAAAGACAAAGAGAATGATTCAGTACTCGTGAGCAGGTCACCAAAATGAAATCTGATTTTTGCTTGTTCAGTGATACAAACGTCTGCCATGTCTGACACCACATTTGTTTTTCTTTCGCTTTCATTTTCACATATTTTACCGGAGGCCCTGGAAGTCCTGGTCGTCCCGGGGATCCATCATTTCCCTGACAAAGATAAATAAATAAAACATTTAAATTAATTTGAAAGGTGTCACATTTAAATTGAAAATAAATAAATAAACCACATTTTACCTTATCTCCTTTCGACCCTGCGGGTCCCATTGGACCAGGTCTTCCCATGAGTCCCTGCACACAGTAAAAGTGGACATGAATGTGTTTTTGAAAGTCTTTTTTTGTTATCACAAAGTTTCAATTATTTAAGGCAATTATCCAAAAAGTTCTTACAGGGGCTCCTGTGCGACCAGTTGCTCCAGGAAGTCCTGGTACTCCAGAAGGGCCCTTGCAGGGGATAGGAAAATGAAACTTGTGTCTTCACAATAAACACCACAATTTGCAAAGTCAGAATAAAAACAACAACGTGTCTTTCCCTGAATAAAATGAGTATATTTCTTCATGGTGTTTTACAGCAACAGCAACAATGTTTTGTTTGGGATGAAACCGGTATGATAAATCAGTGCAGGTGTAATATATATATATATATATATATATATATATATATATATATATATATATATATATATATATATATATATATATATATATATATATATACACTATAACAACCTGAATCTTTGGATAACTCACAGTACAAATTCTGTACCTTGACTCTAACTTTCTATCCACAGTGGTTTCACTGAATAAATTACAGTGTTTTCCTATTGTCTCTATTGTCTTTAATTTCAGATCAAGCACTGAGGCATGGAAAATTAATCTTGGTTTCACAGAAGATTTTAACAGCCAGTCCGCAACAGATAAGGATTATTTCCCTTCAGGGCATCTATGGTTTATTTAGAAGGGTGATAGCACACATGAAACAGGTACAAAATAGATCGAATCCAATAAATGTACAATGGCGGTCGTGAGTGAAATGCAGACTCCTTTCCAAAGAAGCGCACTCTCATTTGTGGCAGAGTTGCCGAAGTTGATTTGTTTTCAAATGACTTGCAGTTTCCCTGCACACACCTGGCTGCTGTCGACGCTCCTAGTTGTAGCTATTAACCAAAAAGTCTATTTCGTTCTCTGTGACTGACAGCGGTATGTTTTCTTTTGGGGAAGCGGTTCTTACAGTGGCTTGAATCAACACTTCATTCTCGTATTGAATTGTTTATATTGTATAGAATATAACAAAAGAAGTTCCAAACTTTCTGTTAAGTTATTTTTTTCATGAAAAACAGTCATCAGAAAAGTCTAAATTTCTAAATAAATCAATTCTTAATATCAGTTGAAGCACTACATTTATTTCCTATATAACATTTAGATATTCTCTCAAAACTCTTGCATTTCAATACCATGTTCTTCGTTTAGTAAGTACACTTGTTGTGTTTTGGTACTACACCAAGACATGCTTCAGATTTACAGTATGTTACAGCACTCACCTCATCCCCCTTATCTCCGGTCGGCCCCGGGAAGCCTCTCTCTCCTTTCACTCCCTGCAGGAAGGAGCAAGAGTCTGTCAGGGAGTCGATGTTTTCCAGCAAACATGAAAAGGCTTAAAAATAACGACTGGTGCGTGTAGAACTTCCAAATGTCTTTCTCTCTCTTACTTGAAATTGCCTGGCCTGTTTCACTGTGGTTCAACACCGTAACCATAGCAACAGCGAGCACATAAGAAGGCGCCCCAAAATTACGAGATGTCGAGCAGATGCTTCGGCTTTTCCAGATAATTTCTCGACGCAAGGTAAATCCCCCTCTCCTAATCCTGTTGACAATCCAAATTTGCTTTAATATCTATACGTACTTTGCTCAATGGTCCAATATCGTGCCAAATACATTAGCATCATTGATACTGTACCTCTAAAGGGTACCTCAATATGCCTGTGCTAGTTGAGATATATTTAGATGCAGACTTTGCATCTTTCAGATTCCATGTTCTTAATATCCTCTTCTTCAACAGGGACTGGACGACTGGAACAGGATAAAAGACTTTTTATTTCTTCATCATAGTGTGGCGTTCTGTGGCCTTTTTTATGAACTGCCAAGGTGAGAGGAAGACCTTCGCTGTCTCCTAAGATGCTTGCTAACTTAGAGATGGTGAAATTCCTCAACATGCCAAAGGTATCAAGTGTGGGAAAGGCTTGAAATTGCCATAAAATCAAACAAGATTCACTGTGGCTGGAATTTTACTGCCCATGGAAATGGGAGACATTCAGTTGAAACTCCTGTGATTCAAAAAAGCCGTCAAATATCACAAAAATGTTTTCTCACCTTGAGGAAGTGCACTCTCAGGACCACGTTTTTTTCACACCAAGTTGAAACCGCAGGTGCCGTACATTTTTCATATTAATGTATGAAATTCTTGACTTTCAAATAAGACTCATAATGCTCACGTCATAAACTACTGCGTTCTGTATTCAAACTGGCTCCCACAAAGTTTTGGTGACTGCTCTCAGGTTAGTTAGGGCTTGACTGCAAGATGATATACGATGTCTCGATATTGAACTGTGCAATGTGCAATAGAAACACTACTCGCAAGTTCTGCAGTGACTCTGGAGGGCCAGTCCGATCTGTCGCAACCAAAGTCGGCTTTTACCGATCGTCTCGGTGTGGTGTAAACGCAGAAGATGTCAGAACACGTCACTCCCTCACCGTACCTGAAAGTTACCGGACAAAAACCCTGACTCACTCCATCACGTACAACATTTCGCCAAGGAACACTACATGGTCTCAAAGTTCATTACATACATTGCTCTGCCACTGGTTTTGCTCGTGTTATCTTTCTGCTCCTTGCACTCGGCCAGACACGATAATCCAAATTCCTGTGGCGCAATTTTAAGCTGCTTGCCTTTCCACCAAATTATCTTGTACAGACCTTCTTCTCGATTGGTCTTTGAGCTTGTCCCTTGCACCGCAGAATTATTTACTTCCTTGTTGACTGCTGGCACCTTGAATTCTTAAGGGACTACATTCTGTCGGTGTTGAGTTCCCTCACAAGCTGAACTGCACCTTATACTATGTTTTGGATTAAACCTTTGGCTTTTTTTGTTGAAATTTCTTTATCATATCGACTGAACAATATCTGAGGCTGACGCTTCTGTTAAACCTAAAGTCACACGTGTCTCCTTTGCAGATTCTTGTGGAACAAAACTCCTGCAATAATTGAGTCATTGTTTCATTTCACTAGGGTCGGAATACAACCCTTTCTTTTTAGTGGTATGATACATCTTGCGTACCTTAGGGCCCTCTTTTCCAGGGTTACCCATCGGTCCTCTTATGCCTGGATCCCCCTAGTGACGACACAAGAACGTGAAAGTTATGTCTTCTTATTACGCAAAAACCTTTCTGTATAATAGAATTTCGGTTCACCTTTTCTCCCACCATGCCTTCTACTCCTTGCCCTCCGGTAGTCCCCTTCTCTCCCTTCTGGCCAGGCAGCCCCGGAACTCTCGTCTGGCACGCACTGCAGGCATTCTGTAAGAGCCAGGAAACAAAAGAAGCGATGCAGAGAACATTTCATCAAGTGGAGTTTTCACCCTGCGCTATATCACAAGCCCTGAGTGGAGGACAAGACCCCGACTGACACAAAGTGCTTTCTAAATGTCTTTCGAGCAGGAACAACGTGAACCAACCCCAAGTGTCGCTCGTCTCAGGTGAATGCTGAACTTTGTCAAAATCATTGACTGTGACATTTTGGGGAGAAATTTTAAATATCATTGTCCGTGATCCGTGCCAGTTATAGGGACTGCCAGGCTGAGAGCTGGAAGCTTTAACTCAGTGTGAAGAAGTAAAACTTGTTTAGCACAAAAATAGATTAAATAACTGCCTTACATCGACGTGAAGTCATGTTTTAACTATTTCAGATATTAAAAAGAGGACGCAAACCTTCCTCACAAACAGGCAGCTATTTCAGGATTCTTGTAAGAACTGCGAGAGCATTAAATAACTTATAGAATATTTATGAGTCATATGCTGAAAGCAAATCTGTCACGAAAGTTTCTCCAGAACCGGTGACGCTTTGATACCTCCAGTACTTGACATTAGAATTACGTATTCCCTTAAAACCTCATTAAATTCCTTTTCACAGCGCATCACCTGTGCCGTGAGTTACGCTCCTACTTTGACAGATACTTCTCTCTCTCATCCTGCTGGAGGCACTCATGGACCTACACCTGATTTTAGTCGCAGTACAACCACTTGATGAAATCTAATTTCACACCTTCCTGGCATTTCCACGACTACTATGAACTGCATCACTAGGAAGTTGGTCGTAGAAATGGCATGAACAGCAGGGGTTGGACAAAAATAATGGAAACACCTTAAAGCTTTTTTAGCTTTAAGGTGTTTCCATTATTTTGTCCAACTCCAGAGTATTGTCATAGTGGGACAATTACTGATATTGCTTGCTAAAAGTGCTCTAAAAATACTTTTACCTTAAGCAGTGCGCTCATATCTCCAACGATGGGCAAAGCGGTCTGTAAATACAGAGCAAATACCAATGGATATAACATACAGCGTAACCAAACAGTTGGTTTTCCATTCTCTCAATATGGTATTTGAAACTTCAGAATAACAATCTAGTTGAAACCGACAAAATGTATTTGATCATATTGTGATTTCCGAATGCCAAATCATTAGTGCTGGATTTTAAAACTGAAATTTTCAACATTACAAACAATAGACAACATAAAGTGCTGACATGCTCACGCTCACACTCACTCACACTCACGCTAACAAAACAATAACATCTAAATGAATATTTTAAATTTATGTGCTACACATTTTTAGTACATTTTCCTCATCTCCCGATTTACCTTCTTTTTATTAAGATATTTTTATTTTTTACTTGTCTTCATTGATACTGACTAAACAAAGGTGAAAACGATTTTTTAAGGAGCCAAACATGAATATTTTCGTCAATAAACAGTGCCTAAAACAAGTTTTTTTGTCACTACATTAAAATTAAAAAGTCAAAACTATTCAATCATGTGAAATAAGTGAGGGCCAGGTGAAATGGTTGCCATTCTTTTGTTGGTATAAATTGAATTTAGGTTATTTAAAACAGATGAAGTGCACCATAACCTTATTCAGAAACACTCACCATCTATTTTCATCAACACTTTTTATTTCCTGGTACAATTTAACGTAAACGGCTAGGCTTACGGGCTTTTTTATTTGTTTTTTTTCTCGGTCAATTTATCTCAGACCAGTGGGGGAACTGAACAGCTGTAGGAACAATCTTAAGTGAATTTGCTAGAATACTTTTGGAGCAATTTCTGTGGTACAAATATTGCAGATGACTGAGAGTGGCACATCCCTGATCCACTCAGCACGTAAGAGTTAACAGAGTCACATATGAACAGTAGGGACAAGTACATTTTTACATATGTTACGTGAATTGAAAATATAAAAACAAAACACCAGAATACACTCACAGGAAACCTTCCATAATATAATCTAAAAGAGATATCACACAGATTACTCTGACACACGGGAGGACACTCAACCTAAAATCCTGCTTCAACAACACATCGTCATTCACGGCTAATTTGCACAAAAATAATGAATTCTAATCACCTAAACTCAGTGGGTCACATGCACAATCGGTGACACTGAACCTCTGAGGGCAGAGAAGAATTGTTCCTACTTACCGGTTCACCTGGGGGTCCGGCGGGACCAGGGGGCCCTTGTCTACCGGGGGAGCCCTTTTAATTGAGACACAGACATAAATGAAACATGCACCTATGTGCCACATTATGAAGATAAGCCAAAGCATAATTTGACTTGCACACACGTCTCAGCGGGGGAGAATTTGCGCACAGCAGCGCTGCTACATTGTTCAGCCACAGCAGGAGGAAGATCATTATTTATAGTTGCAGTTTCTTTCATCTGCAGGATGTGAGGCAGCGGATCACACCAAAAGGACAGGCTGACAATTGCTCACCTCTTTTCCGGGAACACCGGGGGGTCCTGTTAAACCTGGTGATCCACGAGGACCCTGAAATACACCCACACAAGTATACCAGGTGAAAACGTGAGGTTATATATAGTGAAAGGACAATGGGCCGAAAATGGCAAACACAAAATCAATTCTTGGAGCTAATGCAACAATAGCGATCTCCTTCTAATTCAACGTGTTTTGACACGTCTTTGTAAGGTGATATTGGGTAACAGTTCCATTTTTTAGGTTCTACACTGAAAACATGTTGGAACCTAAGCCTTCAGTTTCCATGTACATGTTAACTTCAACAAATATTACCATGGTTCAGGGCATTAAAATGCTCAAGTCTGTCCTGCTGATGCTAACTCTGTCAACGTGATTGACTCCTAATGGTTCTCATCAGAATGAATGCAGCGTCTGACTGTGGCTGAGGTTAGCACAAGGCTGTTCATTTGCATCGGTTAACAGTCTGGGGGAGGTTCTGTGTCTTCGCCCAAGCTTATATTGTAGCTTCAAGTAACGGAAGGAGAGATACTTGTCTTCCAATAGGAAAGGTAAGGAGGGTAAAGTAGACCCTGTGTCAAGATCAGAAACTAGCTACAACAATATACATGATTCCATGCACATGACAGAATTGAATGGCATGACTATGAAGGTCTCAGAATCCAGGTGTCACACAAAGTGTTAAAGACGGTCCACTCACTTCGACCCCTGGCTTCCCTGGAGGTCCCATGGGGCCCTAAAAGCAGAACGCAGAATCTTATTAGCACCTTCTCCACACAAGCGGCTGACATTTTCAAGTGTTTGTCGGCACATTTTTTGCTCTGTTGAGCCTGTCTTTGACAGGCAAGTCTCAGCTCCGGAAAGACTGTGAGGTCCACACGGTGTGGCGCATGAATGATAAAGCAGCGTCCCCTCACTGGGAAAGAACACGACTTTACATCAGGGATATTCTAGAGGCGTGTAAGTCTTGCTTTCTGTGACCGAAACATGGACTCCGAGGTTGTTATTCCAGTAAAACCGAGGGGTGAGGGAGAAAACAGGTCAAAGCAGCATCATACTCACAGGTATTCCTGTGATACTTTCTCCAGGTTCGCCTTTTTCACCATGTTCTCCAGGCAGGCCTGGGACTCCTCGCTCGCCCTGACAGAAGAACCGCAGTTAAAAGGGTTTCAGGGCTCGTGAGAGATGTGCTCTGTCTCTAATATGGGGCCTTTCTCCTTTATATTTTTCTCTTCAGTGGAATCAAAGACACGTAACACAAGGCCAATGGAAGACACTCATTATCCATTTAATTTAATCTCATACGTGTACGGGGAAACGTGGGAATATGCAAATCAGATCATTATTTAGATTCATGGCAATACTGCTGACAACTGGAGCGACTTAAGTGCACCATTTCTCCGCTCAACAGAGAACCATGTGATATCTAATTCAGAGGAATGTGAGCCCACAACATTTGCTGGGAAGCACATAATTGATTCCCAGCTCGCGCATTGCGAAATGAGGCGTTTTTAAAGAAAATAAAAATGAATTAAATGTGAACAACCGAAACACAGAAAGCTTGTCCACCCAAAGAAAACAGTCTACCTTGGGTCCCCGAGAGGCTCGTGACAGAGACAGACCATCGCCCTGGAAACAATATGAAAAGAAAGAAGATCACTGATTCACTTTGAAAACTTTTGCACAGACCCCCCCAAAAAAGTTATTCACTTCTTTAAAGAGAAATATTCAATTCATATAATTTTCATCAAGGACACAGAGCAAGTCTGATATGAAAGCAACCAACTCTGTGATACATTAGAAGGCAGGCTCCTTCATGGAAGCATAAAGATTTTACTGAAAATGCAAAAAAACAGATAATAATACAATAATTAGGCTTTGTTTACCATATATAGCACTTTTTACTTTAATTACTTTAATAAAGAACGGGAAGGAAAGAAACTCTTTTTCAAATTGTATATATATATATATATATATAAAATTTTCTTTTTTAAAATAAATTCTAAACTGAAACGGCAACAGTTCCTCCCTCTTTCCTTTTTGATGAGTCCAACACCAGATGTCTACACAAACCACTTGTCTGTGTCTTGTAAAACCATTACCCTGAACACCGTGGAGCAGTGAAGAAGTTCAAACAACACGGCTTGTATTGATTCGATCCTTCATTTACTCCGCTCACCTGGACACAGTGCTCTTTGCTTGACAAGTGACTCTGCTGTCAGGCTTCATGCTCACTTCAGCGTTTCCACACATAAACAAACATGATTGTTTTGGGCTGTAAAGCACAAGATGATTGAGAGCTGTGCCTTCAACCAGGACCAAGGCCACGGCTCTGCAAGTGCCACTTCTTCTTGTGATGGAGCCGTAATGAACATTTCTATATGCAAAGCCATGCACATAAAAGAGAGAGCCTGAACAGCGATAATCTTCGGGATGCGAGGGGGTGATTACTCTGCAGCTTGGGGTCGTCTGATGTTTGATTTCTCAATGGCGTTGCGTCAAGATGAGTGGGAAGCAAGGAGGTTTGATATTTGGTTTTGTTACCTTCGAGTGCTAATGCATGTTTGTGTTGCTGATAACTATGACTATGAAAAAAAAAAAAATCAATCCAATAACGTTGATGCTCTCAGAGAGTGCAGACCTCCGCCTCAGAGCTAGACATTCTTAAAAAAATTAAATTAAATTAAGATTGTTGGCATCGGACAGATGCTGCAGGGGTGAATGCTCACGACAAAGGCCACTATTCTTTAGTCCCTTGCATGGAGCCCCATACATGTCCATGCCCACACCCTCCAGTAGTTTACATGGAGCACTTCAAGTGGAAAAGTATCTTCAAAATCCAAAACAATTTAAGCAATGCTTTCCCAGTGTTGCCATCATACAAAAGTCAAACACAGTCCAAACTGAGCAAACATCCTGTGTAGTATTGGGTCATTGACACCCTTTACTTTGAGCTTATTACTTCTGCTTCTGCATTTGAATTCAACCTACCATGATGGCACCACCAGGCTCACCCTTTGGTCCAGGAGGTCCAGGCGGGCCAGTCAACCCTCCCGAATCACCCTATAAAGAGGATAAAGAAGAATCACTGAAACAAAATCATGAGACCCATTCCACTTTGAGAACAATGTGATTCACCAATTCTTGGAAATATTCCACCTAAAAAGCTACGTTGTGATTTACGACATTCTTTTAACCCAAGAGTCACCGACAGTCACGTCCTGCCACATCATATTTACTAGAAGGAAGAGGAAATGGGGCACGCGTTGCTACAGAGAGTGACACATCCGTCAAAAGGTTTGCGGCACCTGATTGTATTTTGAAACACCAGCAAAACAAAGACATTAAAATTGAGGCTTCATTTCATAAATCCCCGACAAACCTTGACATCATGTCACAATCGCAGTTATTTACGGGACAGCAAAGCAAAGCAATCCCAGATCCTTACCTGCAGTGCACAGCGACAGCACGTACATTTAAGATAACACATATAATAAGAGCCAAATTTTTAATCAACCTTAAATTCTGAGTCAACATGGTCAGTCACAGAAAACACCATGTTAATTTCTGTGCAATTTTCTGGACGCCACTTTTCACTTGAAATTCTTCGCAAACCAGTCAAAGAAGACTGAAATAAAGTCTTAAAAAACAGAAATTAAAAACCTAAAACTAAACCGCTTTAATTAAATCATATTTTTGGAAGAAAGCTGCTGGCATTATGTTCAATAATGCATCAGTTATATAGTCTCGATGTAAAGTAGCACATTTAAATGCATAATTAAGCAACTCTTTTGTGTGTGCTTCCAAGTCTGCAGTTGACATCGGAGCAGACGCTGACAAAGCAAGGAAGTACTGTCGAGGTGGATGCATGCTTTAGGCACTTCAGCTCCACTTCCATGCCCAGAGGTGCAGTGTTGTGACTCTGGAGGGCGTGGAGCCGCGCACACAGCTTCATGTATTTTGGCAAGTGACAAACTCCATCAAACATGCATGTCGCCTGCGCTCTTTGTCTTAGGACGAGTCTGAAATTTGCCCGCGCGAATCGGAGTGGCACGTGGCTTCAAAGACGGGAGCACAACAATCCACGGTGATTGAAGATGGCGTGCACGGTGAGACGTCTTCACAAGCTGTCTGCTGTGTTCAACCTGTGATAAAACATCACTGCTCCCTAGTTCTCCTCCAGGTGTGAACTCGATTTGAAGTTTTCCTACCTTCTCTCCTCTCAGGCCATCTCGCCCTGGCACCCCAGGCTCCCCTGGCTTGCCCTGTAAATAGTGGTAAAAAGAGACACATCCATCACCGGGCCTTCATCTTTTTTGCACACATTTATCTCCTCCTCCTCCTCCTCACTGCTCCAGCGGGCAGCCGTGTTCCAACATAATTTCTCCCAGGCAGGATTTATGAAATGCCTCTCTTCCCTCCCTGCTTTTGAATAAAGACAGATGCTCATTATGGAAGCAGGTGTGGAGCGCAGACCGAGGTGTCTTGTCCATCCTGCCATAAAGCACTTCGATTTGCCTCTTTCCACTAATTAATTCTTAAACTTCATCAGTGTCGCTGCGCGCTGAAATGCTGGACGTTTTCTGCACAGCTCTTCCTCCGACTCCTGCCTGTTGACTCATATCTGTTTATCTCGCTCCTTCATCCTGGCTGACTGAGAGCAGGGGCTATGGCAAGGTGACAGATAAGGCCGTCAGACAGAGGAGCGCTTGACACGCAACGCTGACGTCCGGTGGCAAAATACTTACTGGCTCGCCTGGAAGTCCTGGGAGTCCAATCGGTCCAGATGGGCCCTGCTTTCCCTGCCAGGAGACAATTTCGAAATATTCATGATGATTTTTTTTTTTTTGTTTTTATCTTGATGCATTCCCTGAATAAACATCTAGAAACAGCCTTTTTTGCCTCATCAAAAGAACATACAGTATATATACAGTTCAGTATATCAATCTATGATACACTGTATATCATCATTCTTGATCCCAAGTCAAGGGAGAATGGGAATTTCCCAACTTTGAACCCAAGCTTGAGGCACCTTCAAACGACCTTTGACATCCTTGCATTCTAAATCATTTGACATACTTTTGCCTGTGCAAAGAGGAAGTATCTCCACTGTGCGGCTTCATAAGGATCACAAGCTCAACACTTAGTCCACATGGAAACAATGCTTTTTTCCACCAATTTATTTGCCCATCTCCTCTGAAAAAAGTGCCCTGTAAATTCAGGCAGCCTAAAGAAACCGCTGAAAATGATGTTCATATATATATATGGCAGGCACGTCTGTGGTGTGCACTGCTGTCGCACAACACAGAGAAGAAAAGGTGGCCGCTCAAGTATGCAGGAGAACATGCAACACAAGCACGGTCAGCGAAATGTGACTGTGGCTAGACTGCACTGGTAATACGGACTGTTTTAGGCAGGTTGCATGCGCCATGCAAGTTATTTTCATTTCTTTAGTTCTGCTTTGAGGAAATATATTTTGCTCCAACTTGTGTTTGTGACTGGCTTTTCTGTTGTCTATGTTGTGCAGCAGCTATTTGAAGCTCATCATAATGAAAGAGAAGCCATATACTTCAGTTTAATATTCCCAATAAACTCAACAGGTGTAGCCAAATGACCCCTACTGTGTTCCTGAGACTAGAGCGATGGGGCTATGGCAATATTGTTTTCAAAAAGTTGTGGTTTGGCATAGGGCTGTCAATATATTATATATATTTTTAATCTCAATTTTACCAAAGTAAGTTGATAAAAAGTAAGTATCTGAGTAAGTTTATTCAGGTTATTCTAAAGAATGTTTGTGACCCGTATCTGTTATGTCGGGTTCTTGTCGTGACCAAATGTGTGCATGAGGAAAGCAATATTGACTGAAGACACCATGGTTTGTGCGACTGAAAGACCTGTCTGACATGGAACTAGCAATCCACACAACTTTATGTAGGGGGGCCCCAGACAGAGAAAGTAGATATGAGATCAGAAAACCGATCATTTCTGTTGTCTTCTGACGTAAAGAAGAGATGATTCCAGTCTATACATAAGGTGGAGATCTGGCATAGACAATGTATGGTGGACCTTCTCGCCAGATGTTTGCAAGAACACTGTCCACTAGCAGAAACGCCTGCCTCGTCTGTCTGAATACACATTTTTACACCATATATTCCTGTTTTCACCAACTGGTCTTGACTCAGGGTTCACAGCCATATTAACAACAATAATAAACAAATAATAATACATAATAATAAACAATAATAATACAAAGTTTGTCAGCAAAGTGCAGAATAACTTGCCGACTGATATGTTGTAACTCAAAGGGCACATTTCTTTCCACTGCAAAACTGAAGGGAATTGAAAGGAGCATAAGAAAACAAGCTTCAGCTACAGTATCTGCAAGAGGCAAGCTAATTAGTGAAGTGACCTCAAATGTAATTATTATTCACATCATGAATTCCTCGTCTGTATTAATGCACCAGGGGACAATAGGAAGTATCAGGCCTGTACAGACCCACAAAGTGATTTCACACCTGTCACACCGACTTCTGTGATCAGGAAATAGTTTGGGCACTCGGTTCTGACAAGGATTACTGGCTCACTTGTGGACCCCCTGTGGTTCCCCTACTGAGTCATGGGCCTCCACTACATCAGGAGTCTGCTCTTCAACCATGGCAGCATGGAGCTCAAAGCCCGTGTCTCTGCTGTGTACACAACCAACAGCCAGGCACCATCTCCACCCAAGAACTAAGGAGGATTGGTTTCTCATGAACCAAAACCCAAAAAGAGAATCCTCTGCGAAGTGCCCGATTCCATCACTGTGTGGTGTCCAGCAGCAACTACACCTATTTATGTTAAGAATCACCTTATTTTAAACTTTTCTGATTGAGGTCTTGTGGAGCTAAACTTGCCAATGTCCTTTAAGTGAGTGTTTTTGATTCTTCATTAGTAGACGCTGAACTGTCACACTTTTTATCTTCAGCAGAGCCTCACCTCTGATCCTTGATCTCCCTTTAACCCTGGTAGCCCAATAGTTCCCTGTTGAAATTGAAAAAAAAAGTCATTTGAGAATCAAAGTGCAAAGTGGAAGCCTCACAGTCCAGCTTTAGTTGACCAACTGTCAACTCCAGTATTGACTTGAAAGATCCACATTTCAAAGGGACAGAATGAGGGACTCTGGAATGTATGAGCTTATCACTGGAACCAGGAAATTCAATGAAATACACAAGTGTCATTACACAGCAAGTGTAGCACACAAAACCTTACCACCTTATCACACTCGTGACTTCACTAGTGATGGAGTATAAGAGCGTTAAAAGTGGGGCGCAGTGACTGTGGTTTTATGCTTTATTGTGTTGTGTTGTCGAACAAGTTACCTTAAAGCCTTGTGGTCCTTGAGGCCCATTTTCTCCCTGTATGAAGGAAGCAGAGGCGGCCATCACTGCTTGATGGAAATATAAAGCACTTCAAAAAAAAGGCGAAGAGGGTTCTGTCTTTCCATTTCAATGCAGTTCAAAACTGTATTTCTGAAATCAACCTCGTGTTTAAACGTCAATCAAATCTCTTTACCTTTTCCCCCTTTTCACCCTTCAGTGTTTTCTCCAGTTCATTCTAAATTTCAGAGGGAAACAGAGCATGTAAGCGTGCACGATAAATCAACAGCATTTGTAGTAGTCAAGGATAAAAAGCAATTACATTCACTGTGGCTTGTCTTAATCCATGAGCCGTCATCACCTGCAGATAAACAGAGGAGCATTTCAACATTTGGGGATGCGATGAAATGACATTGTGTTTGTGACGGCTCAAACGTTTGAAAGCCAAGTCGAGTTTGGCGAGATATTACCAGGTGTGAAGTATTATATAATGTTCAATTAGTAGACTCAGGGATCACAGTAGAGCAGACCTGGGCAAAGTGCGGCCTGGGGGCCAAATGCGGCCCTTTGACTGTATTTATGTGGCCCTCCTGGAGTCAGAGCAAAACTATAAAACTGACATTGTTGTTGTCTCTGACATTTTGTCTTATGGATTGTTTTTTGTTTATTATGATGTAACTGAAACATAACCTTCTTGTTTAATTATTTTTTCTAAATCTTCTCTCGTGGCTATTTTAGGAGCATTTCTTGTCCCTTAAGTAAATTTTGAAATGTATGAGCCACATTGACAATCTTTAAATGGAATGTGGTTTAAATTAAATAAAACACAACAAACCAACAGTTTCTATGCATTTTTACAGTGTAGATTCATAATCACACATGATTTTTATTTTATATTTTCTCTTGTCCTCCTCTCTTTGTGTTTGACGGCCCTTCTCAACGGTCACAATATATAACCCGGCCCCTTGGGAAATTTAATTGCCCACCTCTGCAGTAGAGTGTACTCAATCGGGTTTGGTTCTGTTTCTGCTGATTTACTGAAACTGTGTGTGTGAAGTGAAAGTAAAAGTTTGAAAAAAAGACACTGCCAGAGTAATATTGAAGAAACTTTAAAAAAAAACTTTTTATTTCAATTACTTATTTTTTAAATGCACCAACTACTGAGGCCATGACTCTCTACGCCCACTGCACAATTACGCATCACACTGTTGCATCTGCATTGGGAAGGTGGTGAAATGGTACGATAAGTAAAAAATATATAAGGTTTGGAACATACAACTATGTGCATTTTTAACTCCCAGAACATCCTTGAATTCAGTACCAATGCCCCATCTGTGCTCTCAGATTGGTTTATAGTGTTGTTTAGCGTGACAGAATTTTAGCATGAGCTAACTTGAAGTGACTGAATCTCTCTGTTTTCAATGTACATTTAAGAAGCATCTTGCCATACACAACAATAATCTGGATTTTTTTTTTTGGAACTATTACTTTTTTATTGTTTCAAAGTGTCATCATTAGTAGGATGCAAAAAATAAAGTAGCATTCAAAACGATAAACCAAACACATTTTCTCATGCAAAATGAGAAAAATAAATAAAGAAAAAGACTTTTCCATCGATTATTATTGCCCTACATTTATTTTAGCTATGTAATTATTATTATTACTTTTTTTTTTAAGTGTGCTGCAACTCTATTTTGAACAAAAGTGATGGATTCCCCAAAGTTTGAAGATGCGGATGATAAATCGGATTCATGTATTCTTCAACATACCCAGAAAATTCCTTTCAACTCCATTCAGTAACAGACAAGGTAAACAAGATGACCACAAAAGCCGAGGAGGAGTGTTTTAAATAAATCTCATTGCATCAAAGAAGCACTGGACATTGACACATTCATCAGCGTCAATCACCAAATATCATATTCCTGCTTAAAATCTTCAGTCATAAGCAGCGAAGTGCTGCACTTGAACAATTTGCCATAAGTAAAACTGTCAACAAAAAAGCTCCACTGTAAGAGCTTATTGGCAGCTGTAAAAGCAAAACTGCCTCAAAGATGGAACGACATCTTTTTTTTTTGCCAATTCCAGACCAGAAGTGATGCCTGCGTCTGCCTGTTAACCCGCCGCTCCTCCCTGTCACCGATAAACAGAAACACAAGAAGGTTTATGAAGAGAAGGTAATGATGTGAACCCTCGCTTCTGCTGTGTAAGGAAAATCAATGCTTAACTGCCAAAATGATCTGCCACAGGAAGGCAGAGAGCACAGACAGAGTCGGCCACTAAATATTCAAATGGCCTCATTTATCAAATGAGTAATGTCTCCCTTGCTTTTGTGAGCTTTTGGAGATGCAACCCATATCATAAATGATCCACGACTTGGTACGCAACACTGAGCACAAGTGAGTGAGAAGTGAGTCAGTAAGCTTCCCTGTGAAAGCTTAAATATGACTGCAAAACTTTTCAGTTTTACATTGATGTTTTTCTCTTGTTGCCTCAAAAATAGTAATAGTAATAACAATAATAATAACAAAAATGTTTTCATCACTATAATCTCTGTCTGATATCTCTGTTTAAAATATCCATTTTGCATCTTGTGTAAAATTTCTAATGAAAATTTCAAGGCTTGAAATATTTACTCTATGTGTAGTGGGTCTTGGGAAAAAAAAAACGTATTAATTATTTACTTGAGGGACCCAGACACACAATTGTTAATTCAACTTTAGTGAAGTAAACCATGATATCACTGATAAATCTATGTAATTGGTGTTTTTCCACTAAGGACCATCAAATGAAAGCACAAAAAGAAAACTGCATTCATGCACTGAGCATTTAAATATAAGCGCCCACCATTGGGGGAAATTATGTAGGTAAATTACGGAAAACACTAGAGCTTGGAAGAATTCAATAAACCCAATCTAAAAAGTCATAAAACACTTTTATCCTCAACAAAATGACTTTGAATCAGCAATGGAGAGTTTATAGGTTCTGTGTCTGGTGTTACATGGACATCACAGCTACATACAACAGCAGATGAAGGTCCCGTTTGTACAATACAATCTGAGTTTAACTCTGGCGGACACGAAAGGCGAAAACGATAAATCTGTAGTCGCCTGCACGTCTCTGCTTCACATACTAATGCAAACAATATTCGGCAGTGGACCCTTGGGTCGAATTTAGAAACCGCACACAAAGAAATTATCTATGAATAAACCATGACAAGCTTCAGCAAAGGGATCTCGTGCGCTTCACCTTGCATTACCTTCAAATTCATCTCATTGCTTTACTGTACTTACAGGACCAGGAGGACCAGGCGGACCGGCATCACCCTGAAAAATAAGAGAAACACAGCATTGATCGTAGCGTTCCAAAGTGTGCCAATTAAACCCAAGATAAATGGACACACGGGCGGCAAGATGAATGGACACACGGGCTAAGGTGGTACGTAAACAGCATAAAAACAGACGCTAATTTTGAAAGCAATTCTCCATAGGTGAGTAGCTTTTCTGTGCCACAGAAAAATATTGTTGGCAGCTAGGTGTTTTGTGAGACAGCAGGTGGCAGTGATGTTTCAAAACTTGCTTGCAGAAAACTCCTACTATCTACACACGAGATGGAACACCACCAAAACAAAAATTTTGCCGCCCGATTATCACTATCATTTCTGGGAAATATGACGTAATCCACCTGCCTAGTGCCCTTGCTCACTGCCATCACAGCAGGGGAGACAAAAGGAGAACTGAGTGATCCGTCTGGCTCCACATTTCTTTAACCAATATTTGAACACATTCTTGATTTGTCCGACGGATTCCAGCGACGTTCCTGAAGAGGTTCCCGCCGCGCGTAAGCGGCTCATAATGAATCTGCTGTGCTTGATTCCATACTTTCATTCATGGTCATGTCCAGTGAAGATGAATCGAGATCAGATCCCGTATGAACTAATTCAGTTCATGTTGTGCAATTAATCGAACAAACTGCAGTCACCAAGTTTGAAAATCACATTGCCACTTGAAGCAAGCTGTCGCTCAAAACAGGCTCTGTGAGGCATCGAAGGCAGCTGAAGTCAAGCGACCACATTTAAACAGTGATATCATCCGTGAATTTGAATTTTTTTTCCTGACCGACAGATGAAAACGGGTAATGAAAATCTCCTGCTGTGTGCCAACATCAGAAAGAGAAGATGAATGTGCCACCTACTGCATTTCCCTCACACTGCCACGCTATCAATCCAATCTGCCTTTCTAAATAAAGCACGGAATATCAAGCGTCACCGTCGCCGACATTAGCGTTCTCACTGGAACATTTGCCTGTGAACACACTCCAACAAGTGCCATTAGTCGAATAACAGATGAAAATCTATTAGAGAATTTTCTTTCAGCCTCGAACAAATCATTCCTGGATGGCGCGAAAATGATTCACAACTAGTGTCCTGCGAGAGGCAACGTTTCCAGACGGCAGATTTAAACTGCCTGTCAGCTCTGAATCGTGGAGTCACTATATTTATCTTGCTTGATCTGTCCTATCGGATTCCAACTGGCATCGGGATGGTCACAGCTAATCACATCATGTCGTGGACTTAGATCGACAGAAAAATGTGAGTACGGTGACATCAGCTCCTTCTTAGAGAACTACTGCTACTATTAAAACAATATGCTTTAAAGGCCAATTGAACCATAACAGTAGCATTAAAATTAGAAATGAGGATAGAATTGAAAGGGAGTGAGAACAGAGGCATTAGTTGTCCTGAGTCATTGACAGAGATCTGGAAGGTGAAGAGGAGAGTGCAGCCACTGTGGAACAGATGTAGATGGATGTTAGGGTGATCTGTGGCAGAGGAGTAGCAGCAGGAGGAAGGAACGTAGTGGCTTAAAGTAGAAATTACGGAAAAACAGTGGAGTTTCGAGACAAAGTTAGTGAGGAAGGATGGTTAGGATACGTAGAGAGGAGAGTCATTGTTGGTCCAAGAATGTAGGAGGTCCCAGGTAAAAGTAGGAGAGGACTGAGGTTCATGGATGTGGGAGATGAGGATGTGAAGAGGTGTGACCAGAGAGGACGATTGAGATAAGGCGTAAGAGGTTGACATCAATGTCCCAAAACGGTTTGAAGTCTACTAGCAGATGGCAATGTCCAAATCTTGCCCAAAACTACTGGAGCAAAATATCAAACTGTTATCCAGGAAGTCCCAGTTATTTCAAGTAACGCCTTGAGCCAAATCACCATCACCACTTTGCCTATTTTTGACAGCTTCCAATCATAGTGTGAATGATATCCTGTATTGGCTAAATAGAGACAAGATGGATCGGCCACCATCCGCTTGTCGATCCAATGACGCTCTCAGTCTCGTTCAGTCATCTTTTGTGAAAATGAAACAATGTGATGAGTGTGACTGTTTGCAGGCCCACGCGAGTCCCAGTGTAGATTGTACAGCAAGATCCATGGCCACCGGAGCAGAGGTGGATGAACACGTGTTCTATTGTTGTAAATGAATGTTCCTGTTGAATTTGGCTGAGAGGTTCTGTGTTTAGCAATATATTTAATCGCATTGTACTTGATAGATTCTTTTTCTATATTTAATCATTTTTGTGACTTGTAGTGATACAAATTCAACTAAGATTATAATGGTGAAAACAGCTTGTTCTGTCATTATGTCGGTTGGTATTATGTAAACATTAAAAAGCAAATCCAATGAGATCCAATTGGACCTTTTTTTGTCAATGGATGGATGATAGATGGATGACTGGATGGATGACTGGATGGATGATAGATGGATGATTGGATGGATGATAGATAGCTAGATGGATGGATGGATGGATGGATGGATAGATAGATAGATAGATAGATAGATAGATAGACAGACAGACAGACAGACAGATGGATAGATAGATTTCTAGTATGAGGCATCAATCATTTAATATTCAGCACCACAAACCTTCTGTCTTCCCGCACCACCCCAATAGACACACCCCACCGAGTCACAGACGCCGGCAAAGAGGTTTCATGCTGCACAAACAGAGGGAATCATCACACACGACAGCCGACATTGATGTGACTTACTTTCTGTCCTTTCGTCCCGCTGGCCCCCTCAGCACCTGGCTCACCCTGTGGGAGGAGACCTTGGTTAATGGTTGTCTAGCAGGGGGGTGTAAATGCCTCGGCAGGAAAATACATACAGGGTCGCCTCTGTCTCCTTTAACCCCTTTTTCTCCATGGACGCCGCCGTCGCCCTTCTCCCCCTGTGTGTGAACAGAGCAGCGGTTTTTAAGTGATTGGCAGGAAAGTAAAAAAAAAAAAAAAACCTGGACAAGGACACTTATTAATTAAAACTTGAAAAGAAAAAAAGATCTGTATTCACCTCTTGTATGAATCTATTTTTTTTAAAACACTGACTTTCTCACACTGACTGCATCACAAGTCGATTAACGGTTCAATGCCTTGCCCAAGGACACCTCTGCTCCAACAGGAGATTCCTGCTTCACATCCTGAGCCACAAAACGCTGCTTTCATAAGCCGACAGATGATGTAATGAAGTGTGAGTGTGGCAGGCTAATGAAAATCCCCAGCTCCTGTTGCACTGCAGCACTTTTCCAGGTCTATGACAAAGCTCATTCCCTGCTCTACCAATAGATGGCACTTTGTGACTGCCGATGAGACGCCTCTGATCTTTCCTTTATTACCCGTTATTTGAGGACAGTCTTGTACGTAAACAGTAAGCAAAACTCGATAAAGTAAAAGCACTTGTTAAAGACCAAAAATGGTTCTGGAATCTGGAAAGGCTCTTCATGAAAATGTGCATGGACAATTTAAACCATGTTTCTGGTCATTTCAGTCAATATTTCAGTCCATTTAATAATCATCATCATATGTACGCCGAGATTTGAAATGACGGCTGTTCCCTGTGGTTGGAAGGCAGACGACGACCTAGTTAACAGTGTGGCCTGTGTATCTGGATGAACCTCAGCTTTTCTTTATACTTCTCAGCCATCAATCAAAACAACCACAACTGTCTCCTCTACTAACAAAGGAGCAGAAGCTCTGATCCAGAGGGAGACTCGGATTGACCTTAGTACATCGACCATTTCTTTCAGAAGCAAACCACCGAATGAATGCACATGTAGGAATGTGAAAATGGATGGGGCATTAAAACATCTATCCTCACTGTAACATTTGCCATGGTGGCAAAAAGAACATTGTTGGTCTGTGACTGTCACTCAAGTCCGAGACAAACCCAGACACGTTACACAGCTGGAACATTGCCTTCAAAGTAGCGCCAATCCTCCGATAAGCTCTGCTGAAAAACCAAAGCTATGATGCAGGATTTTGTATGCTTGTTTCAAAAATGCCCAGTTGGCCAGTGTTGGCAACCCAGCCATCAACCTTTGCTGGACCGACCTAGTCAGGATGGCGTTATCTTCGAGTATGACTGTTCTATTTTTAAACTGTTTTATACTGAACGTCAATAGCAGCAGAGAGCTGCCAAATTCTGTATCCCATCAGAATATGAGTCTCCATCTCGGCGCACGGACAAAATAATGCAAAACAACAACCATAAACAACGTCTGGGAACACAAAGCTTTGTCACACTAATATAAAACTTTGGTCACAACATAAACAAAGTACATAAATAAGGTGCTTGTGTACCCCAATCGAAAGTGTCACCGAAACTTTTCATTGGTTTTGACATGAGGAGAAATCGGTTTAGCTTAAAAAACCCTTTTTTTTTGGGGCAGGTGAAAGTGGCATCATGTTTCACGCACGGTATGATCCGAAAGCTGGTAACTTTTTGTTCTGCATATGCACTTGTAGCATCTACAGAGTTTGAAAAACGGATGCTGTGCTATGAGAACATTTTTTTAAATTTATTTTTCTTTATTACAATAAAAACTTTGGACATATGCTGGTTCTTGTTGTTGAGGAGTCTAATGTCGTTATTATTATTTTTAATTCGGACTCAAAAATGAAAGGGAACAGTAATGAGCGATCATCGCTAAAAAACAAAAACCTCGTTTCTTCAGCATGTAAACAACAGCCCACGTCCGACCATTCATTTAATGAGACCGAGCTTCTGGTTTTGTATTTTTTCATCTAAATGATGGCTGCTCATTAAGTCAGTCGAGCGGTGCTGTGTTTCAACAGATGGAGACTTCTTATACTTAAGGTGGGGAGAAGGAAGAAGTAGTGAAATAGACTGTTAATTCAATTGCGCACAGCTTTATCAACCACCTGGAGTTTCAGTTTGCATTATTTTATTGTCGGGAATGTAACAGTATTCTCTCACTTGGTCTGTGAATCGGGGGGTCACTGGCTGGTGGGTTATCTCAGCTGAACCTTCAATCTGTCTTGAGATTCAAAGTAACATTATTTTTCAAGTGCGTGGAAGAGAAAGCTCACCAAGAGAGGTAGCGTATATTCTCAACCAACTTTAACCGCTAAGAGCCAAGTCACTTTGGGTGAGATTTTCCGGCTGAGTCATTTAGAGAGAGCACACACGTTCATATTTCCCATTTGAAAGATTTAAAGACGTGTTTATGAGTCCTTATCCGATCAAAGAAACTGTGTTTTTGGGCAATTTAGCAATGAGTAGAGGAGAGAATTTCCTGATCTGAACAGTGTCGGCTTCAAGCCTTGCCACATTTTTTTGTCTCGTCCCTCTTTGATCTGCCAACTCATTCAATGACAATTTGTTGGCACAGGGCTGCGGTGCAAGTAGGAGAAGCTTTCAAATGATTAACTGCAGCACAGCCGGTATTTACCCAGATTATCGCTGTATTTACACAATCCTTTTTGGGGACGGGGAGCAGGTCTTTGCATGTGGCTATCGGTGGGTGATGTGTTGACTTTGAGGCACTGCGAGTCATCAAATTGCAATTAAGCATGTCTGCATTGCACTTGGTCGCTCCGTCATCGTCTGCGGCGTTCTGTCAGAGGCAGTTGGAAACTGTCAGTGGGAGATACATTTATGGAGATGTGATTCATGGGAACACCGTCTTCCCGGCAAAGACTTTCTCCTTCAAACACTCTGCTGAGTAAGTGGGAGCACGCTCGGCTCAGACAGACGCTGCACGAGCCACAATTCTCTATCACCTGTGTGTGTGTGTTTGGTGCTACGTCCCATTACTCGAGAAAAGCAACACACACTTTTTTTTTTTCCTCATAAAAATATTTTGTGAAGCCATTTTAAGCCTACAGGACCTTTATGAAGTGTAAACAACAACATATATATCATCATTTTATATTCACGTGACAAAACCATGTGTCAAACGTGTGAGCCAGGGGCCAAATTTGGCCCTTCGAGTGATTTTATGTGGCCCTCGTGTCAGCTTTAAAGGTGTAGAGTTGTCTCGAAATACAATGTACAGTGTATTAAAAACTAGTTATCAATATCATGAGTCATGTAGGTGACTATTTCCAACCAAGCAGAGACAATGGGTCAGACAGTCTTTAGAATGAAGGGCATATGTTTGTTCTTCAAGGAGACAAACCTTGTCTCTCTTGTTTTATATCCATTTATGGACCACTCACTCAATGGATACATTTTATTTGGCCTGCAACTGTGTATGGAACTGTGGCTCTCTGCATGATTAATGATGCTTTTTTTAAATTTAATAAACATCATCATTACACAAACGATTAATGACAATGAGAGGTCTGATGAAGCTATTAGCTACAAAACAATTTGTTTAAATGTAATTAAATCTGCAGTGAATCATATGGAATAAAAATACTTAGCTTAATATGGAATTTTTGCTTCATTCACTCACTTATATCCAGTTTTTGTATTATGCATTCATTATTTTTGGACACTACTGGCGCTGTATTGAAAACAAGATGCCACCTAGAGAGCAAAGTTTAAGACATTCTGTTGATATTTCAGGGGAAAACAGATGTCACTTATTATTCACTTTTATTATTCTTCACATCCCAAATAGCACAGAGAATGGATTGGATCTCAAGAGGCTAAAACATGACAAGTGAAAATTAACATGTAAGACTGACCCATGCTGCAATGAGCATCGGTGACTTTATAAATGATGTATCCTTTATTAGTAAACTATGGCTGCATCCACACTGAGCTGGCTGTTGTTTGCAAAAAGAGCTCAGTAAAAATGAAGCAGATGTAGTACATAGGCCAGGACTGTAGAGGCGCTGTAATGCTCTTGCAACAAATAAGAAGACAGCACAGGAAATGTGCAAATAAAGCTTGTGTGTTAGTTATTAGCACTTGATAGCAGAAACAAATCGATCGATAAGAGACAGTGGTGTTTACAGATGACACGGTTGAGCTTCGATGAACGTCAACACTGGCCTATAAGTCGTCAGAGGCATGAGAGAGTGACCAGGGACACGAGCGCTGTGGTCACCTGTTTCATGCTTCATCGTCACCACAGGGAGTAATCTGCGCTCAAGAAGCAGCAGCTGAGACCGGCTGTGGTGTCGGTGGGTGAAAACAGCACATTTTGAGTGTTTAATATGAATAAAAGATGTGACAAGTTGATGATTCAAGTTCAGAACAGTTTGTTTCATGAGTCAGTCTTGATGCTGGAGCTGGTTTTCAAAACTAGTTTCGAGGTGATCCTCATGCATTTTTATAGACCGGTGCAGCTTATATATGAACAAGATCTATTTTCCTTCTTAAATATAGTGGGAGCGGCTAATATAGTCCGGAAATTACTGTTCGTATTAACATTAGCCTCAACAGTTGTTGCCGAGCCTATACTACTCTCTTGTTCACCGGTATCGTTGTGAGATGGCGAATTTCAGGGAGAGAGCCGAGACAGTCTCCATGTGGCCGGTGTGTAGGACAATTCCGGCGTGCTACATGCGATACGTCCTAACCCTGAAAGCGCTGTTTTCTGATGCAGCGTTCCCATTCTCTTTGGCCCATGACAAACATACCCTGATTCACGTCCAGTGGTTTTCAAGGTTGTCCAGCCGACACTGTTCTGTCCTGCGGGCACCGTGGAGGTGGAGTGTACCCGCGGCCTGAGCCTACACTGCTGTAAACGATGCACCTATACATCAAATGAACAGCTGCGGTCAAGAGGTTGTCCACCGCACAATAGCCATCACACACAGCATGATGAGGTGGTTTTAAGGAAGCAGGTAGCCTCGGAGGCAGTTGAAGTCCACGTCAGAGAAATTCTTACACCACTTATCTTGTGTGCCTCCGGTGAGCTACAGCAGCCCTGGGATTCATAAAAATGATTGCAGAGGCTTTTTACAAAAGCACTGTAGGTAATGGCCATCTGTCTGTTTGGAGAATAAGAACTGAGTCACGCTGTGACGCCCGGTGGGAGGTGTAAGAAGAGATGAGCTGCAATTGACTGAAAGGTGCAACAAATGGAGATGCAACTTTGCATAAAACCTAAAGAAAGTCAGGCAAGGGCAGACGGGGGTGAGGAGTATCCGGTCACTCATAAGTCTGCCTTTTTTTTCCTCCTCCCCCTGGGACAGCTACTTACACGTGACAAGAGATGATTTAAGTGCATGTCCGTTTGGGAGACAGCTAAAATGAACGCTCACTCTTTTTGACAATTCATCCACACTGCTGGTGCAGGCAGAACTGCTTTATCAAACAGGAAGACAGGTTGAATCCACTTTAAATGCCACATGTCAGCTCTCGTGGCATGTGGCACAGGTTGTGTTTTGTGATTAGTGAGTCTTTCACCTCATACACTGACACTTGTTCTTTTAGAGGAAACTTGAGAACCCCGCAATTACAAGCAATAAAATGTCCTTTCGCTCTAGGAGAAGATAAAAAGGGCTTCCTGTCGTAGAAAGGTGAAGCTTGGGACATTTTTTAAAAGGCGTGCAGACAGGACGCACTTTATTATTTCAAAGCTTATCATTTGGTCATTCAGCAGCATGAGGCTTAGCCAGACTGACATTCAAGCTTAGAAATGAAAGTAGACAGGTCTGACACAGGTTATGGAATCAAACCATGTGTTTTTGCAGTTTAAGAGCAGCTTGAAAAGATTATTTTGTGTCCATTTTGAAGGGTATGGCAGACTGGAGTGGGCCATTGTCCAAGCATGCGGGCAGACCTTCATCCCAGCTTTTGAATAAACAGCATTTGTGTTTGTCCTCGTTTTGAATAATATTTTTTTGGTTCTGTTTAGGAATTTGATTTGAAAAGGTCTTTGCCTGAAGTGAAGACATTTCACTATCGCCATGTTTGTATCTGGGAAGCGTGACTGTGGGGAGAATGAGGAATTTGAAACATAGAACTAGATAAGGGGTTCAGCATCTATCGGTTTTCTCCCAGGTGATAATGGGCTGATGCTAAACTGATCATGGACTAGATGCACAGGAGTGTGTCCCGGAAAAAAATAAGCTGGAGCACATCATCTGGTTTCCGTTTGTTGAATGTGTCCAGCTGACATCACATCTGGTAAGTGTGATCGGATGAAAGCAAATGAGCAGACAAAAAAAAAAGTTTTCATAACTAAATCTAACTTCAAATGAATAATTTGAAGACCCTTTATAACATCTGTCAAGCAGTTCGTCTGCCGCACTTCTGTCTATCTGAATTGACCTCTTAGTAGAGAATTGAGCACCACGAGAGATATACTCATTCAATTATAGCAAGGAATGTGCATCTTTGAATGAGCTTTTCATCCTTTCAACAACGTGTTGAGGCAGTGGGAGGTCACAACACTTCAGTCTGGAAAGAAGTGAGTGGGCTGTAGCACCCCTGAGAACATAGTTCATTCATCTGTCTTGTGATAGACTTGATGGACTACTTGCCTGAGCAACATGCTGAGTGGTGTGCAACATCATGATCAGTGTCCTAAAAGTGCACTTCACCGAGCACTGACTGAGGTAGACTCATCCCTGGGGAGGATACTAAGCTTTACCTTCAGGAACAGCTGTTTTCGCTCTCATTCCCCCTCCAATTCTGAAACTAATATCATGACTTGTGAATACAAGTGGAACCTCTCATATGTTCGACCTCATTCTTTCTACTTCTGATGACCTCTGTTTGGGAGGTGATGATCCATATCCACATGGTTTCACAACAGAGTAACTTCCTGTGTAATGGGAATCTTCATCCCATCACTTTGCAAATCCTCCTCTCCACATCTTTGAAAAGTTCGTGAACACCAGGAGCCCAAAAATAAAACTTTGGGTGCAGAGGGATTGGACCAAGCTTAACTGAGAGATTCCTACCCAAAACTCCCACTATGGATCAGCATAAGCTTGTCTCTAATCCTGACGTGACAAATAGACAGGAAAGTCATACTGTAAGGCACCTTCTTGAAAGTCTTTAGTTTCCTTCCACAGCCAAATCGTGACCATATCCTTTGGGACACTGAGGCAAAATGTCCATCATTGGAAATAATGAAGGTCTGCAGCACTCCTGAAGCTAGCTACTGTAGCATAACAATAAATTCTGTCACACCAGCTAATCGACACAGTCCTGCCCTTACACGTAGAGAGGGGTCCCATGGCAGCCAGGGTCAGCGTGCATAAGATAAATCTCACTCATAAGTGCGGTTAAAAACTTCATTTTCTGCAGACTCTCGTGTCACGCTCCTATGCTAATGTGACTTTGAGAAATAAGTGCTGAGTCCCTGGGCTGTGAGCATGTAACTGCTGCCAATGGACAAGACACAGTGATGCCCTAGCGTGTGTTTTGAATAGTTGATTTTGCCCCTGAGATCCTCCTCAGCAAAACAGGTGACCCGTAAATGCCAATACCAGGGGATGGTGGAGAGGCTGCCGCACGTTACGTGCATCATAAGGGCGTTTGAAAATGTCACTTGCCCTCCCTCCTTTATATTTGTTGGGCTGCAAATGTTGAACCAAAAAGTCTTGTATTGTTGGATTTAGGCATAATCGAGGCGGTTCCAAAAGCAGATGCAGACCTGTTTTTGTAGGTATCAGAGTCCCCGTGCCCGGATCAAGGGTGTAATCAGGGCAATAGAGCGTGAAAATAATTGGACAAGCAGAGCATTGGAGCTAAGCACTCCTGTTTGTTCTAACATCACAGCGCTTAAGAGTCTGACAAGCTGTCTGCTTTAACACATGGTAGTGTATCTGCCCTTTAGCGTTTAGGTCGGCACACGAACGGATGCACCAGGAGGAGACGATCATTCATGAAGGCAACGGGCCTAAAACAGCCAGACATGTCCTGCTCATTAATACAAAGGCTCTCAAGCGCTACACGAATACACCTCCTGTGGTTTGTGCTATTAATACTGGGGACTTAGAGCCGCGCTGGAGATGCGTTAACGGAATTAGTTTCCACCCGAGGAGAAGGGTAGCGGCTCAAACAAGTAATGCAACTCTACATAGTTTATTGGATGGGATTTAAAAACATGGGTGACATTTTAATGTCTATCGTCTGAGGTCCCATGGGTTATCATAGTGACGTGGTGTGATGGTCACACGTCAGTTTTTGCAAGTCCTTGGTCACGAGTCTATGTCAAGTCTCAAGTCCAATAATTGGAACGAGGTTGCTATGACTTCCAGCCAGAATCCATCTTATACCACTGCGTTGTAATATCTAAGGGAATAAAAGCATGTGTATGACATCATCATCATCAGGAGGCATACTGACTGTTTTTAAATACTATACTGTATTGACAGATCCTTGTCATGCTTAGCATGGATGCTGCAAACTGTTAGGTTTTCATGTCTGTGTTAACATTGATCAATTCCTGCTCATTCTAATAGAAGAGTTGCGGAAGGTGCAATATATATCAGTACTATTTACAACAAGCGGAACAGCCGAATGAGCAGCGCGGTCTCATGTTAGCGTTGTGATGGGGCGACTTTTTCGGAGAGAGCCGAGGCAGACTGGACAGTGATGTCAATGTTTTTATTACGTTCCTGGTCAGCTGTCCAATATTGGAGGCAGAGACTGAAAATGCTCGATCCGTGCGGTTGAAAGGTCTATACCACAAAGAACTTGTGCATATACGACAGACTTCGTCTCTGTGTGGACAGGAAGTTTGCTGTTCTGTGATGCTAATGCTAATGCTGCACCCTGTTATGCGGTTGATTTAACTAGATGTGTTTTTCGATGTCTGATCAACTTGACATGGTCGACGCAGCATGTTTCATTCAGCCTAAAAAAATGCAAAACTAAACATTGTGCTCGAGTCACAAATCAGGAGTCTGACTCGAGTCCGGAGTCTTTTATCCACCAGTCCAAGTCAAGTCTCCAGTCACTAATAAGTGGGACTCGCGTCCAAGTTGTGTTATCATTGAAAATATGTCGACAGAAAAATCAGATTTGGCAGGCCATTATTATTTATTAAGACTTGAAAAGGGTGTTTAAAAAAATATGATTCATTCTGACACTCATGAGGAAGTTAGGGTCATCACTGAAACAGGAAGCCAAACTGGTTGAGAGACTGTAATACAACTCCTGGCAAAATAAATCATTTAGAGCCAGACAAGTATTGGAGTAGCTTTGTTTGTTCTCACGTCATATTAGCAGATTTTTTTTTTTTACTCTTCCCTCATGTCTTACAAAATACTTAAACGCTCAAACAAAGGATGATACTTGGTGAAAAATGAAGCCTATATTCTCCAAAACCAACATGATCCTGGGTGTGTGTGTGTGTGTGGAGTTGGATGTCGGCTGGTACTCACCGACTGCCCTTTAGGTCCAGCGTCCCCCGGCTTCCCTCTCCGGCCCTGCAGTAAACAAGTACCAGATTAAGAAGCATTAACACAAGCGCAATGAAAGGTGTGAAAGGTGACACATCCTGCTTGCAGTTCAGGCTAAACAGCAACATGCGTTACTGTCTCTAAATTGCTTTTAATTAACAAGGAAGGATGGTCTTAATTGCTGTGCACTGCGTGGCCCCCGCTCGCTCAGAGCAAGTCTGACTGTGAGAACCGTCTATTACACCAAAGGGCGGATTCAGCAGCACAAAGGTCAGCCTAGCGTTCGGGAACTTTAATTGAAAAAAAAAGCGCAGGGAAAATAATATTTGAGCGTCTGGTCCTGTAATACTGAGAGTGTTCTTCATCCCGGATGGAAGCAACTGTGAGTACAGCAGCCTTGACTCTGCTGTGGACAAACACATACTTTTGTTCATGTAGTGCATACGTGGTTTTCCCCCACTCACACCAGTTTGCCCACATGTGCTCAAGTTGTAGTGAGATATCAAAATTTCCAGAAAAAGACCAACTTAACAGGGTGCTACACATGACTGTGGCTTGAACAATAGAAACCCGAATGAAGACTTCAGCCTCCACCACCTTCATCATCCTCCCTAGTCGCTGCATTCTCTTCATGTCTTCAATGGACCATATGCATAGCTGTGCTTTCATGAGAAGAATTAGGTGGCTCACTAGCTTTTGGATTGAAGCGTTGTGGCTCCTCCCAGGAAAGAAGAACGGATGTGATGTCATTGCCCAGCACACATTCCACAAGCAGACACCGGGTGTAAGGAAATTAACCGGAGGCACTCCTGTGCATTTAGTCCATTGTCTTCCTCTACTTCCATCTTCAGAATTCTTGACCCAATACCACCTCTCCTTTCTCCAAATCCATCATCCAAACAGAGCGTTTCTCAAGCAAACTTCTGTGTCCACCCTTCCAAAAGGATACAGCCGGACGCATCAACATGTCAGTGTCACTCTAAGACACTTGAAAATACTCTCTGTTTGACGCCTCTGGAGTGAGAATGTGTTGCTGGCCTGTTTTCTCATTGGAAACCCAGGACACAAAAAAGGATCACCATAAAAGAGGCCAGTGACAGCTTCCCACAGTGGTTTCAAATGAACCAAAATTCTCTTACAAACTACTACAAAGTGACAGCTGACCTGGTTGCTTGAGTGTCAAGCCCGAAACCCAACTCTCCCACATCACATTTTGCTCATTACCATGTTACGACAGACACAAAACAACAATATAAAATTCATTGAGTCATTAATGTTAAAGATGTTCATTAAAAAGTAAAACTGGTCTCTGAAGCAGCACAAGCTCTCATCATAAGATTAGCGATCCAGCCACAAACTGATCTGACCTCACCGAACCCAGACGTGTGCTGAGCACAGACGATTAGGAGCTTTGCAAATCAATCTAAAATCAATTCTTAATGCAACTGGGAGCCATTACCATAAAGAAGAATTGCTTCATACACCACTTCTACATGAATTTTTAAATAACAAGAATGTAGATGTGGATATAACTAACCTCCCAAAAGTTTTCATCTAAAAGAGTAAATGTATATTTTCAAAATTAACAAATTGAAATATTAATAATGCAATATTTTAAGCACATTAATTGAAAAGGCAGCATCATACAAAGGTAAACAAGCAGAGGAATAAAAAAAAAACGTGTTATTTCCTGTTTGAAATTCCAAGGAAACGAGAAGATCAATCAAGAAAACACTATTATTGAAATCTGCCCAGACATCTGCACATCCGCCGACCTAAGAGACTGAGTCAGAGTCAGGCTGCCACCTTGGCAGTTTAAGATAACACAACAGTCTATTTTTCATTTCTGATCAATATCATATAATTTACGCTAAGCCAGTAGGTTAGTTTGGTATTGATTCTTCCCCATAGTCTCAGAACCTTTGGCATATCTCAGTTGTCCAGCCAAACAGTTGCTCAGGCACGGCAGTGGATACATTGTTGATATTCTCACACAGTAATTTAAGAAAAAAAAGTGCACCGCTCCTACCCTTTCTCCCATGACCCTGACAACAACAGCCCATGACATCATTCGCAATTACTCTAATACATTTTTCATGTGCTACGATTCCGAAACAGGTGACGAATTATGCTGTACAAAAATAACCCGAGTCTGAGATCCAAATAGCTGTTTAGCTGTCAATATAGATTTGAAAAACAAATGGCATCCCAGTAAGTGAATGGGGTTTGCGATTGACTTTGTGTAGAAATCCACAATCCACTTCGGGAATTCCTCTTCGCCGGGAGCTTTCTAATGAGAGTAATTGTATTCTTCTGTGTTTAGTCACCTCATCTCTTCTTTTAAGCAGAGAGTCTAGTATTCTGCGTGACCTCAGCTTTAGCAGTGGATTCAATTTACCCTGGGACTCATGGTACAGTACAGACATAAATGACCAGACTTCTTCTGAATTTGCTGCAGCACAACATCAATAATGTTTACATTTACTTGAGGTTGCTCAAATGTATTTGTTGCCCCGTATTTGTGGGTGTGGCCCTTGACATTGAACTCTTGAAAATAGACACAAGGTTTCCTCCCTGCATATGGGTTACTTGATCCCATGGCAACTTTTGTATCCCATCAGAATTTGTCTGTTACTCGGCGGGAGTCAGATACAGGGCATCACTGAAGTGACCATGAAGATTCTCCGACACGGTGGGATGCAAATAGGCTCCTAACCAGATGATGTGACCTGGTGAACTTTGAAATTTCCTCACTGCTTTTCCTGGTCTTCACCTCTACATTCCACCTGTCCTGGATCCATCCTCTCCAAAGCCTCCAGCACCACAGCCTTCAATCAAACCAGTGAAACCAGTTCTGCATGTGTTGCTGTGCAACCTCACTTCTAGGACTAGAATGAGCGCTTCCTCTGTCTGTTAGATGATGGAGGTTGTCTCCGTCTCTGACAAACCAAGGTTTGTTGTCAGGAGATGTATACACTTCAAGATGACCATACATTTACATCAGCACTCGGAGCCAGCAAACACATGGATGTTGAAATTGTGTGAGCATATTTATAGCGCTAGACTTTTTACTTCACTGTTCCATCTCTGCTTCTGCCCAGAAGCCTCTGTCAAAGCCCAAAGCAGGGTCCATTTTATGTTTTATGTCCTCTCATAAACCTTCACCTTCCTCTGCTGATGCAGTGATGGAGAAAAGAAGACAAAGGAACAAGCAAATGAATAAAAATGAGTTTTTTCAATGCTGCAGTTTGTTATCATGGGATCATCTCAGGCGTGTGCTGATGCTGATGTGTCAAAAAAAAAAAAAAAAAACGGCTAAGAGACTATCAATAACAAGCTTACATCACATTTATGAAAAAGAGAATGGAAATACACTCTGGGAAGTTGAATGAATAAATTTATCCACAGTAAAATCCAGGTAATTCCCCCAGAGAAGGACTTTTTATATGCATGGTTTCCCATGAAGGTGGAGCTTGATGTGGTGCAACTACAAGCAACAATTTGACAGTAACTTGACTGAATGTTGGGCAACATTATCATTTTTTATGGTACGTTCAATGATGTTCTTGTAGGTATAAGTGGATTTGTTTATTGACCCTGGTTATTGGGCAGCTACATAAGGAATTCATCTCTTTGTTGAATCCTGGACCAGTAAATGTTTGCAGTGAGTGTTGAGTGTTGAAAAAACAACACTCCTGCCAATGTTGCCGTGAGAGAGCAGTTTCACAAAATCACTCTGGAATAGAGATACGATAAAGATGGCTGGAACCGCGGTGGTGCCTGCAGGTTCCCTTCCGGTTCTGCAGATATGGTGAGTCGTTCAGCCATTAACGTCGCCGGCTTGAGCATCTGCGAGTGCTGACTCAGGGATTTAGGACAGATTATTCACATAGTTTTACAAAATGTGATCTAAATATCCAAGGTCTTTGTCAGAGTGTGGGAAACACATCACACAAAATGTCTTTCTAAATGTGTGAAAAGGAACTTCCACAGCAGTGTGTTATTCAACAGAAGACATTCATTCCACACTCCTGATTTGACGCACCAATAAATGATGGTGTCAGTCAGAATGTCTAGTGGTTCATTTAGTTATTGGTAAAATCCTCCGGTTGCTATCAATCTTTTCAACCAACTGTGACCCGCAAACACAGGATCTTTTTTGGGGGGGTCTAGAATTTCAGTCTTTAAATCTTGATGGTAGATGATAATGTGTTCGGCCTGTGACTGAGGGGTTGCTGGTTTGAACCCAGATTCCAATGTCTTTGTGTTGTTGTGTCCCAATGCAAGACACTTAACCCCAGTTTGCTCCTGGCAGTTCCAATGGCACGTTACGTCGCAGCCTACTGCCGCTACTGAGTGAACATGTGTATGAATGGGTGACTTTGTGTAAAGCACTTTGGTTGCTTGAGAAGCGTGGAAAGCTCTATATATGCAAGATCCATTTGCCATAATTTATCTGTCTATCTGTCTCATGGAAATTAACAAAAAACATAATTCGATGATGTGTTGATGTGCCATTCAAATCTGACATGCTCGCAGAATAGCTTGGCATCAAAATTAAATTCTAAATGCTTACCTCGATTCAAAGTTTCCATTATGGCTGCCTCACTCAAAACACTGAGGAACTACAGGAGCTACCAAAATGGCCTCTATCCCACAACTTTGAATAGCTTATTTGTTACGACTAACTGCTGAAGAGTTTGTTGTTTTGGCAAAACAAACAATGCAGGATTAAGTTTAGTAAAACATGGCAACTCAAAAAAATTGTATGTTTGATTTTGATATTTTGTAGTTTTTTTTTTTTTTTTTTTTTTTTCTGGGAACTTTATAACTAGTGTTCACACCCAAGTACGTTGCACAAAACTGTCTGAAACTGAGCTGCAAATGAAGACTCCTGCACCACCTGCTCCTGTCTTTCTCTGAAGATGAACGTAATCCACTGCGGTGCGGTGTCGTAACACGTCCCTTAAGAAAGGCAAATAAATGCTTTATCATCAAAGCCTATAAGTGGTACAATGTACTATGCACTGAACAGTGCTCCATCGATCCCATGATCCTGTGCAAGGCGCAATAAATTCCATCTAATAAAAATGAGATTCCAAGGCATCTGCGAGTGCAGCCATAGTTGTGATTTTTTAAGTGTATTTTTTTAGAAGTTTAAGAACAGAATTATTTCACACCTCAGTGTGAAGTCTTGGTGAATTCTTCTGGCTCAAATTGTAGATAAGTTTTGAAACTTGGAAAAGCACAACAGGGCCCCTTTAATAAAAAGTGCTCTCAAATAAAGACAAATGGATTGCATGATTAAAGTATGAATAAATGAATGGTAGAATGAGAACAAAAACTTGCTAATTGGGCTACAAAAAGCCTTTTGATCAGGTTGATTCTCAAAACAATTTCATGCGTGATCATTTTCAGATGCTTCACTCTGAGTCCTCACTACACTCCCAGGTGTTTCTCTATATTTCCGCAGTGACCGACTGCCTTGCCCTTTTGTCGTATCTGTCTACTCGCCTCTTTCCGTTTACCTGTTACTAACCCCGTTTCACTCTCACCCAGCCATCAGATCACCGCAGCAATCTCTGTTGCTATGCAACATGCAGTGTCCTATAAATTTGACAACATTCCAGCTCTTGATTATCATTTGAGCGCTGCAGTGTGGAGCCCTCCTCCGGGTCATTGCAGTGAATCATAGGCAGGTGAGACAAGTGGTAGGAGAAGCAAGACAGATGATATAAGGAAGGAATATAGCGGTACGAAAGGATAGGAGAGAAGCATTTTCTGCCTCCGCCTTGGCTGATTCCTTTCTCGGCACATAGTAGTAACTAGCCATACATTTCTAGCTTTCAAATGTAGTACTTAGAGTCTTTATAGGAAAGAGACAGTGATCTTTGCGCACATCATATTTTTTTTGTTGGTGATACCATCTTTCATCGGCCTGAGCTCTTCAAGTGTCCCTAGATCCAATTGCATCTCAGAGTCAAGAGACGAGATGAAAGAATAAATTCAAAGTTTCAAGCCAGAGTTCTCAGAGGGAAATTGAATATTGAAGTAGGGACCAATTCTGAGCATCAAGTGGAGGTCTTATCTTCAGCATTAAAAATGTAAAATGTTCGGCAAAGCTGTGCATTCTCTCCTGCATCATTGTAACAAAAACATTTCAGTCGCTTTCACTGTTATTGCTGGAGAAAGTCTATAGAGGTGAAATCCACTGCTGTTGTGTGGTTCTGGTCATCCTCCAGAAGAATAGTCTGTCTCCAAAGGAAGGAACTAGTTGACCTCTGAAGGCATTATTTCCAGGAATCTTTTGAAATAGAATAGCCCACAATGAAGCGGCGTCTTTCGAAAGCAGCAAAGGAAATGTGCTTGTGTGTGGGAGGAGAAACGGCAGCGAACACAGCTTTTTCACCGACTTGCTCTTTACTCTAAAATGACACCTCCAGGCGCTTCCTAAATATTTGCTCCTTTAACCGAGTAAATGTGAATAATTAAGATCACTTTTTAAAATGACTAGCTAAGCAAGCATTTAATACATGATCCTCGGTTCAAATGTGAAAGCCACAATGTTGAAAGCTCTGCAGAGAAGCACATGTGGGCAAGGGAAAGTGGTTCTGTCACAAGATTGACAGCATATTTTTGAACGTCTGACTTAATCCACATGATTCGCAGCCACCGCTGGTTTCCACAGAGCAGCATGTGTATAAAAATCAAAAGACAGCCGAGACATGACTCTCAGTAAGCCCCTGTAAAGCTAGACCCAATCACAGACCAAAGTCAACAGTCACAGTGACACACAGCAGAGGCTCTTGTTTATAATGACTCCATAATCCTCATCCCAAATGTCAACAAGTTCTTCTAAGGCATTCCATGTTGAGTCCCACGGAGCAGGAGTATCACATAAAGAAGGAAGAGCAGGTTACAATCTCACATTAAAGCTGATATACCAACAAAAAGCCTTGTAATCCACCTGACAAATGCTGCTGTCAGCTGGAGTCATGGTCGCAGTGCAGGCAAGGGGAAGTAGGGATATACAGTGTCTACACAGCGTAGGCACCTTGTGAGCTGACTACCTTTTGCTATTATTATGGTCCTTGGGGATAAAGGAATCATGTTGAATCAGTAGTGTGCGACATGCCAAAGACATTATGCTTCCAAATAATAAAGAGAGGAACCTATTTAACTCCATTACTATGGAAGCATGCAAGATAGTACAGCATGATGAACAATGACTTGCATTGGCATATAAGATCCCAAGTGGCCTCCAGCTGGCATCCAACAAAAAAGGTGAAATTGAATATTATGTAATTCCTTTCCTAAACTAGTGTAGGAGACTAGAGAGAGACTAAGGAAATAAGGAAAGGAGGGGCAAATCAGAATCAAGGATAGATATTGTGGACTGTGTCTTAAAAAGGGGAATGTATATTTATACAGTACGGATTAACCAATCACACTTTTTTGGAGCCAATACCGATACTGATACCTGGGCTTTGGGTATTGAGTGATACCAATCCAATACCAATCTTAAAGTATTAATAGTCTATGGGATAACAGTGGTCATGCTTTGCTGAAAAGGCAAACATGACTTCATATGTCAACATGGCTTGGTGCTTCATAAGGCGCTTTATTAAGTTGGTGTTATTGAACCTGTTGAGGTCACGTCCACCCCTCGAAATGCATGTTGCATTCACCTGTGTAGTTGTCGGTGTAAGGAGGGTGAAATATTTCCGCACTTGCTGCGACCATGTTATCATTCTGTCAGGTGCCATGTGTTTAACGTCAATGCGGCATAATCGACCCTGACTTTGACACTTTAACAGAATGAAGTAAAGCATATAAGGACTAGAACTAGAGATGAAGATAGCACCATGATGTGATGTCAGGTCAGAGTAATGTCGATACCACATGCTGCCTTATTCCATCTGATGATTTTGACCAATTGACAACTTTGTTGTCTTTGGCCAAACTTTGTGTCCCCAAACGGAAAATATCATAGAGTCGAGAGGGAATGTGACAATGCTGTGTCCTCTCTCTTTGCAGATGACCTTTTCCTGCCAGAAAAACGCATATGCCACTCCTTCTCTTTCTGCCTGAGCAGGCTTCTTGTCTGCCACTGGGGACGTGCACTGTGGCCACCTGAGTCTTTTGTCTGACAGAATTTTACCAGAATTAGGTGTGTGTGATGAACAACTGCAATATTGTCTTGTTATTACACCTTTCTCAACACATCTAACATGGAGTATTAAATTAACCATATGATACGACCGTGCAAAATTCACCTGTAATGGAAGCAAAATTCCAGCGACTGACTGATCACGGCACAACAACGCAGGTAAAAACCATCCAAGAAAACAAGCATGATATTTCAAACACCTCAGATAATGTCAAACAGCCAGGCAGCGATCTAATGAAATAACACCTGTTTTCTGCCATGAATGTCAATTTTCAGCCCCACTTAAATGAAAATAGCCTGAAATCAATCTGCGGGCTGTAAATCGAAGCTTAAACAGCTGGGATTCGATGACAGATAGAAAAGGGTTTTGCCAACAAGACAAGACTAGCTTTTCCATGATAGTGAAATGAAAGACCTTATGAGTTTAAGATTGACAACACAAAACTTTCAAATGCAGCTTTTTGTTAAACAATGTTTATTCTAGAAAAAAAAAAAAAAAAAACTCAGCTCACCATACTGCATGTGGTTGCTGTTGTCACTGTTGAACATCTGGGTGAAGGCTTGAAAGGCAATACTTCTTTTTTATTGAGGTTGGGTTCCGTGTGCGACAGACGTGAGGATTTTAAAGGTTACACCAAACCTAGGTTTGAGATGATCTTATTCCCTAAATACTGCAGTGAAGGAAAGACCCTTCCATTCCAGTGGAAATATGCTCAATAACAGCAATCGTTGTAGTCATCTTTCCGGTTATTTCATGGAATAAAAGCACCGTGGTTGACAGTGGAACGGTCCGGCACCTGAGACAGCCAGGATTAGCTCCAGCTGGCTCGCCTGAACAAGCAGTTATCCGTAAATTAATTCATTATTGAATACCGTCTGTTGCTTTCAAGTTATTAGATCAACACTCGGTGTTATCTTTTAATTAACCACAGTTCCTTTACATCCGGTGATTCTCCAGAGGGAGCTGAATGTGTGGTTACTTGACATGACTGTAGAAGCGGGCAGCCATCTTTATTTTTGCCTTCCAGCATTTCCCGTCTGGGTTTATACGCCTGCATTGCATCGATCAATTGCGATGCATTTCACCTTAAACAACAACTACAGGTGAAGATGTTTACTGGTAAAACATAAATTAAATCGGGTTTTCTATTTCAGATGTAAGCAGCTCAACTCAGCAATGTTTCCATTTGCCTATTTAAAAGAGAAGTGTTTGGCGTCATTTTTATTGCATCTTCACATTCTTTGGTTCACAGTGTGGGCTAAGGTATCGTGAAACAGTAGTGCAGAGTTTATGAAACAGTGTGCTATTTTTCACAGGCCGCCAGATGGCGCTTTTGGTTTAGATATGATGTGAGGTTTTGTTGTTCAAGTCCAAACATTATACAGCAGCCAGTGTCATCTGGTGGCCTCTGAAAATCAGGACACTGTTTCATGAAACCTCATCAACCTTTCAACAGTGTGTTATGAAACCTCATCTACCCATTACAAGTGCTACATGAGTTTTGGTTTTGGCCTCACATCATTTAAACCTATTCTTCTTCATCTTCTTTTCCTTTCGACTTCTCCCTTCGTGAGTCGCCACAGCGGATCATCCTCCTCCATCTCACCCTGTCCTCTGCTTCCTCTTCTGCCAAACCTACAAACCTCATGTCCTCCTTCACCACCTCCATCAATCTCCTCTTCGGCCTTCCTCTCCACCTTCTGCCTGGCAGTTCCAACCTCAACATCTTCCTTCCTTCCTTTTGTCTCCTAAACACCTGGCATGTGCTGTCCCTCTGATCTACTGTTTCCTGATCCTATCCATCCTGGAGAGAACCTCAGCATCTTCATCTCTGCCTCCTGTCTTTTCCTCAGTGCCACTGTTTCCAAACCATACAACATTGCAGGCCTGACCGCTGACATTATTTAAACCTATTGAGTTCTGAAAACTAGGACACTACCCTTCAACACTGTTTCATGAAACCTCATCCCCGCATCAAGAGCATTCACTATATTGTACAGAATGGCATGAGCACCCTAGAAAGGTTGTCAAACCGTCACAGTCCAAAGGACTGAGTAAGTGTTAGTCAGTGAGATAATAGTAAAGCTACAAATGCTGCACAGCATTGCCTTCACTACAATAACACACAAAATCTCGTGAAAAAAAAAAGGAAAATATCATATTTGAGTGATATACGCCGATATTTTGTGAACCCACGCGTTTATTCAGGCCAAGGTGTGAATGTAAATGGTACCATTGTAGCATGCTTGAGCTGTCAAAAAGCCTGATCCACAAGCCTCAGGCAAACCAGCTCCTGATTAAGGATTCAATTAGAGACAGACAATGTGCTCTCTTTTTCCGAGTGCCCTGCTGGATGGCATCTCAGGACACCGCACAAACTCAGAGAAATGCCTGAGCGCTGGAGCTTGAAGCGATCCCTCGCACTTGGTAAAAGCCTCAATAAAACAGGATTTGTTCCAGTTGTTTACTGTGGGTTAAGAGGAGCGGCCGGGGCAGGAAGAGAACGGCAAAGCCGACAGCTGCCTGGCAGGGTCTCAAATGCAGCTTAGCATTTTTACCATCCTAACGGGTGTACAATGCTCTCTTTAACTCCTCGCCATCTAAATATTGGGGGGCGTACGCTGACACTGCAGCCAGCTCAAGGCACAGCTCAGATGGCCAGGACGGCACCTATACTCCTCTTTCTCATGATGGATTCTCAAAGCCCTGGACCTGGAAAGCCATTTTACACATGAGCCACTAGATGGCAAACTAGCTTCAGGGGAAATTCTCAAGGTGGCGGAGGGCGAGCCAGAGACTGAGGCTCTCTTCTGAGAGAGGATAGATGCCCTCATTGCATGAATGTATGATGCGTTTTGGGTAACATCTGTAATTAGGCAGTCTGGCAATTACACACTGAATGCGGGGCAGAAGAGTTATTTTTTTAACGCCATCATGTGAGTCCGAGGAAGCAGGAAGCAGACTGAGGGTGACAGCAACAATCATTTCCATGCCCCATTATTCCTCTATTCATCTGACACACAATACTACAGGTGAAACCACGAGGGCCGGTCATTGAGCGCAGCCTGTCTCTGGATGAAAAAAAGATATGCTATCAAGCCAACTCTAACATTCAAACACTGCAGCTGCCCACCACAGAGAATGCAAATTCTGACTATGGATGTCAACAGAAAGTAAATCACAACAATCCCATGGGCGCCCGAGAATCACTGTTTCGCAAGTGCCACGTGTCGGCCATGTCTTGAATATTGATCTTCAAGACCTCATTGACTTGAACAACTCCTAAGGGTGGGTGGAAGATGGCTGACAATATAACGTGGATTTGCATTTTTTTGTAATGTACAATCAAAACTGACCCAGGTCAGGACACTATCTTCTGGACATCTTTGTGTACTGTACACTGGCATTAGCCCACACACCTAAGAACAGATTTTGTCTTGCAGTTCTTATAAAGAAAACTTCTGTTCTGAGTGCTGCTGATTTGACGGACATGACTCGATGACTTGATAGACCCATTCAGCATTTAGGGTTAAGGCTTCCAAAGCGTGTGCATTTTGGCGACAGAAGCACTGTTGTTTGTCAAGATCGCAACTTTATCTACGTGTGTGTACAACATTACTTCACAGAAACAATTACTGAGCTTTAAAACATGTTTAGTGCTGATACGTTTTTCAAACTAAAGTTAGTTTACACAGTGATGTAGATGAGCTATAAGCCACTTCCGCTTACTAAAAATGCACACCCATATTTTTTACGATGCTGACTGCGAATGGGTTCAGTAAAATTATAGCCTTAAAGTTGTACCGTTTTTCTTTGGATAGGATATTTAGCTCACACACAAAGGACAGGGTTACAGCGTGGCTCACGGCTGCACTGGCTTTTGACTCACCATTACTTCTTGACTACAAGCAAAGTGAAATTTATTGTCAAGCAGTACCCTGAAGCACTGGCGCCCTGACCTGCTACTTCTCTGACCCACACGTTTTTTCGGGGTCATTGAAGAAGTGCCATCATAACAGGCCACAGACCAGACTCCAATGGCGTTGATGAACATACCAAAAAATCCACTCCCTTCAAAATGAAAACAAAAAATCTTTGAGACCAGGAAACGTTGCTCCCCTTCAGTTGAGAATGACTGCTCTCAAACACCTAATCTTCTACTCCACCTCTTCATCAAGAGCAGACATTAAGTTCGCCAAACCCCTGACACATCTCCAGCAGTCTGCAAGCCAGTGGCACACAATGACTCCATTTCCTCAGTTCTCTCTCTGTGAAATCTCACCAGTTATGTGAGTGGTTGAATCACCTCCACCTACAGTCTTATCCCTGTTTTTGATGTTGCAGCTGTTTGGCACAAACAATGTCGCAGCCACAACAGTGGCAGACGTCTGGAATGCGGACATGAACTTTCCTGATACTGAAGCCGCGTGGAGTGGTCGATGAGGCTGCCTTAAGGAAACATCCAATTTAAAATATAGGTTGTTATGTCACCATTGTGTTTCCACTTGAGCTGGGTGCCACTTAAATGCTCTCATCTCCTACAAGATGATGCTATTGGTCTTGGCTTCCTGAGATTTCACAGCCTCATCTGGACATTCAGCTGTATTATTCATCCCAAGAAGATTGCCTCCTTCCCATGTTTACAGACTCTGAGCTTTTTATTAATGCATTATCTAACAAGTGAACAGGGGTGGCTGAAAATCTACTTTGAATAAACCGTAGTTCATTTTACAAACCAAATATTTGAGGTCAGAGGGAATGCACTGAGCAAAGATCCACATGGCTCTGACTGTAGCCCCTGGCAAGTCCTCTGCTTCATATCACTCACCATGCATAACAGATTACACCAAGGTCCCGCACACAACCCACTGTATAATATCACACCAGTGTCAACACACTGCTCCCTGGCATGCTATTAAAGTGGACACAGATGAATGTACCAAAATTGGTTGTGGGCTGGAAGAGAGTGTGAAGAATAAGAATATGGATGGCAGGCTGAAAGATGCAGCTTCCCACTATCACGCCTCTGCTGTGTTCAGGGTTACATCTTCTCTCGCTGTCGCCCTCCCTCACATTGGTCATAGAGCTATGCAGTTTAGTCAAACATTCCAGGTATGAAACGCTTCATAGATGAGGGAATAAATGAATGAAATTGCTGCTAAAGAATGGGCTAAAAGCCAAAGTGCATACATGTCAAAGAACCGCACTGAAAATTCCCAACATGGCTGGATTCCACTACACATTTTTATTTGACTACTTTTCTTTATTACATATTAAATTCCCCCCATTCTTCTTCCCTCCTTTTCTATTTTCCTTTCTCAATGGCCAGTGTCCTTGGAACATGCCAAAAACGGTCCAAAACAGAAAAATCATTTTAAAAATCTTCAACAGTCTGCAACACAATAAATGCTTACTGAGTTTAATCTGCATTGTTGCCATTGTTTTGTTCGTTTTATTCAGTGATTCCTTTTTTTTTTACGAGGACTGACTTTCTTCAATGCCAATTTACAAGATGATATCACACTCTAGCTACACTGCAGATGGAGGACCCATGGATTGAAAGTGAGTTCACAAGATGGTGATCACAGATTCTGACTTTCCTGGTTTGTAGCATGGTGAGTTTTGGAGAGTCACCTTACACCACCACACCAAGGACAGCTCCTACATTGAATTATTTCATCACAATTGGTCTATAATAAGAAGCCTTCAGCTGCTACATGATTCATCTGCTTTACTCTGCTTCAGTAAAATTCTACATGGCAGTTCAGCAGTCTCATGCTGTGTCATGGACGCCAGAAAGGAAAGGAAGGAAAAATCTACTCATTTCTATGTGAGGATGTCACTACAACGGATGCACATCGATGAGCACAGTTATCCAAACAGGCTGCGTGCAAACATCTCCAGATCAGCTGAATAACAACATGGCTATTAAGTGGAAAAACTGATACGACACAGGAAATACTTCATTGAGTGTTAATCCCTCAAGCCGCATGTTGAGAGTGAAGTACATTTGATAGATGCAAACCGTTGATGTCTTGACAAATCGTAGTAGTATTTATTTATTTGTTGTTGCTTTTTTTTGAGTGACCCCAACACTGTCACTATGTTGTATGTAGTTATTTATTTATTTATTTTTAATGAATATGTATTGTGATGTATTTCAATGACATTGGGTTCAAACTGAAGTGACAGTAAAATGGGCTGCGAATGATGGTTTACCTGATGTGACCTGATGATCAATGTATTAAATATGTTTCAATATATTTAATAGGACAGTCAATATATTACATATATTTATAATATATTATATATTACAATTTTACATTTCAATTAATCGCACTAAAGATGAGTTAACTTCCGAATCATTTTGTGTCTGTTCAAAAGGCCGATCAAAGGTAGATTTATTCAACACAAGAGTGGCCAATAATGTTTACAATGTTGTGCTTTCAGCATGTTTTTGAGCCTTTTCAGTGCCTCTGATGTCATTTTAAAGACTGTTGCAGTATACACGTTGCAGGAGGAAATCCTCAATCCTCCTTGAAGTTACATTTAGAACAGATACAAAACGCGTGATTAATTTGTCATAAATCACAAGTGAGCTCATCTACAGTGGGATTAATTGAGAATAAAAATTATAATCTATTGACAGGCCTAATATTCAGATCATTCAACTGGTGTAAACAAATCAAGATGTTAGAAGCTAATATTAATGCAGTATTTAATACATTATTTTAAGAATATACTCTCATCAATATATAGTATAAAGTATAGATTTTATTTTTGCAAGCAAAACTCAAGATCCAACATGATTTTCAAACATTCATCCATTCGCTTCTTCTGTTTATTCTTCCGAGATTACTTTGTCAGGATTTTAAAAACACCTTAGATTTTGTTCAAAAAAACACCTGCAATATCTAACCACTGATTCAATTTGTAATTAATTTGCAACAAAACACTTCTCCTCAGGTAATGAGGGAGCTGAAATATGTCATTCCCAAATGGAAACTCATCAAAGCAAACTTTAAATAAAACTCACTTCCCTAAAGAAGCCTGCTCTTAAAAATAGGGCTGCTTTTGTTTGCCACTACACAAGACGTTCTTCTCTTTCAAAACAACTAAACATTTTAGGTTTGCTTGAGATGAAGTAACACAGTCGGTTGAAAATAGATTTTTCTCTTGGCTCTGTATTATTGATGAATCCTGAGTATAAATGCTGAGCGCAAGACGAAGCTAAACATCTCTGCTTTTCACTCTCAGGTCACCTTCTGTTGACATGACACTAAGAACCATTTATCATAATAACATAAATGTTGTGTATAAAATAACAGCACTTCTGATGTTCAATTGATAGCGATTTACCAATATTTGGTCTTTTGTCACAGCTGCCTTGAAAGGTGACACACGTTTTTGTCGTCACTGCTTCCGCCAACACACATCACTTAACAATCCTCCGCATTACCTGCATATAGAAAAGCCATTATGTTATCATTCTCTGCCATTTTCTCCCGCTTCTGGAAATACATCCAGAAGACCAGTCTTTGGATATAAGTAGACAGTTTGGAGCCAAAGAAGTCTCCTTGTTTAGATGGCGGCAGCTCCAGTGTGAACGATGGAACATAGAAATGTCACAGGGGCCAGCCACCTCCTGTCCAGCAACATACCGATGTGCTGAGTGTATTCAGCTCAGCTGACATATGACACTCCATTACTAAGACCTGGCAGACTTGCGGACAGCATTTCAAATGTAGCAGACACAAGCAGAGATACAAGGATGTCTTGTCGAGCCTTTTGTTGCGTGGAGAGTCTGCGTCTCCGGAGAGGGTTGTGAGGTTGTAGATATGTGAAGAAGAGCTATGCTCCGGCCAACAATAGCATGCCTATCTAATCCTCAAAGGGTATGTTGACCTACATTACCCCTTGTTGAGCATTGCCGTAACAAACACACACATCAATTTACCACCGCACACATACATTCCCTGTGACTACAACAATGCGCGATCAAAGTCTCGCTCAGAAGTGCTGCCCTTTGCGATCATTGCTGTAATTAATCGCTCGATTAATATGTGTTTATTCCAAAGCACGTGCATGCACTTGATCCCAGGGCTCGCTGGGACTGACGGTAGTCAGACTGATAAATCACAGCTCCGTCCACGCGGCCTTGCGTTTGCCAGCGTTCCCCTCTTTCGTCCCACCAGAGCCCCGATGTGAGACCTTTTCATAGCCAATCAGGTCACATCTTTGCCTCATCCTGCCTCCCAGTGCACTTGACATTGACAAGATGAATTGCCCCGTGAACTGGGCAAACACTTTACCTGCTGGTGGATTACAGGTGTCGCAGTGGCCTCTCTCTGGATGTCCTCAATACAATTTTGGACAGAGAAGTATAGGAATCATCTAGGGTCAGCAAAGGGTTAAAAAAAAATCCCTCCTTGCTTGTAAAAATTGCAGAGGGTGTAAATCTTGCAATAAAACTCAGCTGTGAGCCCTGCTGACCTTCAAATTCTTCTCGCCGTATAGCGCTGCCACTGACTCGGACTAGAAATCTTCGACACTTCCTCATCGCAGAGCTGTTTTTAAAAATGGACTCGCTTTGTTTTCAGGCAATTCCTGAGGATTGGGAACCACACTGATGAGGCGTTGTCTGTTTTAGCTATACAAGATGGCGGAGTCTCCCAACCATCAGGCTCATACTGGCATTATAAGAACAAATCATTGTCTCCAAAAACTCAAGAAAGTCACATTATAAATCGGTCAGTCAATTTCAAATGGGCTGAAATCCACTGAAAGTGTTTCAATTGTTTTACATCTCAAGCTCCTTTAAAGTCAGGTTCCCAACATTATCGATTCATCTCCCGCTGAATGAAAAATGACCAAATTGTCCTTTGGAGCACACATTTTTGCCCATCACATCTTTAAAAAAAAAAGTCCAACCAGTGTCTGGACATAGATAGATATCCATCCATCTGTCAAGCCATCGATTTTCTTCAGGCTGTCGAAGGCAGGGTCACGGGGGCAGCGGTCGAAATTAAAGAGGCCATGTCCTTCTTCTCCCCAGGAACCTTCTCTCATCTTATTACAGGAGTAGAAAGGCATTCCCAGAGCAAGTAAGAAGCAGACTGTACTCTCCACCCAGGGAGGGCGAGCTTTATAGTCAAGACCGTGTCAAGACCTGAGCACACAGAGACCAAAACCAGACTGAATACAGAATACAGAAGCATATGTCTGTTCGTCATATAGACACACACTATTTGTTGCTGCAGAAGAAATTGTAATTGCTTTTTAAAAAAGAAATCTAGAACTGAAATGTTGTCAATAGAGCAAACCAGCAGTCCTGTATTCAGTTTGGTCTCGGTCTCGCTCCTCATTGGTCTTCAACTGTCTTCCCTCAATGAGGAGGAGGAGGAGGAGAGGAGTGTCTTTTCCCCCCATTATCTCAGTCTATTCCCAAAATAAACTGAATAAAAAACAATTTGTAAATAACTTTGTGTGCACATCAACGCACTTAGAAGAACTTTTGTCCACGGAGGGAAAACAAACGCCTCAGTGCTTTGATCAATAATAGCATGCCATCTTTGAAATGAAAATCCCAAACTCTATTTGAATCGGGAGACAACACACTTAGAAAAAGACGCAAAATAAAAAATGGTGAGTTCAAAGCCTCACAAAATATAGTATTTTCAAAGTGGACACTAAAACGGAGCATGAATAGAGACGATTCAACCCACTAGCTTTTTATCAATTCGATCAGCGAGCACCTGAACAAAACATTGAATTCAGGATAAAAAGGAAAAATACTGCGTCCTCTGTTATGAATAAATAGAGACCAACATTGTTTTAAAACCCACTTCTTAACCCCAAGAAGTACCAGAAGTGTCTAGGCAAAATGTGTTCACATGTTTGTCAGGATTAAATTCTATAAAAAAACAACTCTTCTACATTGGGGTTTGACTTCGCCTCCCTCCAGGGATGCGTTTACCAACGAAGTCTGACATCCTGCAGCCTTATTATTTATGACCAGAATAGCAGCTAATTCACATAAATCAATAAATGATATTCTTCCCCCCGTTTTGTTTGTAATTTTACACTAAACTAAGTGGGACAGTGAAATCATTGCTTTGATCTAACAGTTGATAGAGCACATAAATTGTTGTCAGCTTGCTTCGGAGAACTTCTGGCCGGAAGGCTTCTGTCCTCTCTGGGGACTGGCGGCTTAATAATGGCCCCCTGCAGGCCTTCTGGTGGAGGTCAACAGTCTGTTACACTTGTATCACTGCTCACGTCCGCTTCCACCTATGGAGCAAGAAGCTGCTGCCAAGTGTTCCGGTGACCGCAAATCAAAGTGGAGCTCCCTCCATCTTAGTCTCACTGTCGGCTTTGTTCCACCCCCCCCGTCCACCACTTAGAATATTAATATTATAAAGTCTGGCCGAATGCTATAAAAAATGTTATTTGATCAGTTGCAGGAAACATTTAAATGCCGTGCCATGATTCAGCTCTAAGAGAGACGGCTGCCTGGAAGCTAATCAGGTTACATGACAGAAGCTGTTTCTTCACATTGCTTTTACTTGACTTCCATTTTAAGCAGACGGCTAGAATTGTTTGTAACACACAGTGAGTTAGCAGGGATGGGGTGATGTAACTTGAGCTGCTTCCGATTCAGCAGAGCAAGTGACAAGAGATAGGCAATACCACAATACAAAAACAGAGCTGAGCTAAGAGGAAGAACTCTCCCTTTTTTTTTTTTAGATCAACTCAAATCGTACATGTGGATGTGTTGCTAACTCCTTCCTCAGAGATCAACAGTTAGAGACATGCAGTAGAGACAAGTCTCGAGGCCTGTGTTCTAAGTACCAATCTGTTTCACGTTCACGATAGGACAGTTTGTGCAGTATTGATAAGCTGACACCAAGCGAGATCAACGTGTCAAAAGCAACGGTTTTACATCTAGAAGCACGATTATGTGTGACAAACTGCTGTGGTACAATAGAGAAGCAGGGAATACGAAACACATGACGCAAAAGTCCACTCACAAACGTGAATATATTAGGCCACGGGAGTGAAAAATAATGTATACTGAGGCAGTAAATGGGCTATAATGCTGCTTCAGAGAACCGCCATATTGACTTTCAGCTAACCTTGGACCAGCCCTCTGCAAACTGACATATGTAACTTGACTTGAGAGGCAGAAGAAGAAGTCACTTTTGATGCGTGTGCAAGCAGCGCTACGTGTCGCCAAGTCACATATGGTGCGGTTGTTTTTTAATTTTTCAAATAAAATGTATTTTAACCAACAATGAATGGTTGAACCCTTCAAAGCCAAGTCCAGTCTGCCCAGTCCTGGCCTTCTTCCCACCTTTACCATGACTTTAGTTGTCTCTGAACAACTTGACATACGAGGCACGTCGATGTAGCGCGATCCGCCTCAGCTGACAAATATTTCCACAAGATAGATAGTCGACACATTTGCGAGGCAGTCAATTGAGAGTGTCACCACAGCCTGGGCAAAAATAAAATCCAAGTGTTTTACGAACTGAAGCTCGACATGGTCCGTCCATGCATTATTGCTCCCCCCATCTGCAGACAGTAGATCATTGTTGGTGCTAAACAATAAATTCTTTGCAAAATAAAGTTAAATAAATAACAGAGGTTTTTCACTGAATTATTCATTAGTGAAAATGCATCTGTCTCGGGAGCATCCGTTTTTTTGTTCTCTCATTAAAGAATCCATTAAGATGTGTGTTCAGGCACCCTGGACCTGGAGCTAATGTGACAATGGTAAAGTTTTCTTTGAAAAAGATAGTCTTAATGAAGTACAATAGTTTCGGCGTGCAGTGAACAACACAGAGAAAGGACTTCGTAATGAAAGGACTAGAGAACACCAACAGATCAGAGTTTCAAGAGCCATCTTGCTTTTATCTTACAGTCAGCAGCAGTTCAAAGTAGATTGTATAACAAAGTTTTGACTGAGCAATGCCAAAATCCACAGGCAATTCAGTTCTCCAGTTATTGACAAGAATGCTGTATTTGCTCGGTTGTCCTCAAAGGCAGCATTTTTTGTCAAGATGTGTGACTCTGCAAAATTGGTAGACAATTCTGCTCTCGTAAGGCCATGTATCACAAAGGATAACATGGCTGTATTTCATGAGGGGCTAAAGTAAAGTAAAGTAACTTTAGAAAATACTGACGTGATGTGCTGATGCACTGCTACAACTTCCAAAAGCAATGGGTTTACTGTGGGTTGCCGTAAAATGACAGGTTATCTACCTACCTTTTTATTAATTTATCTTTTTCAGTCTCCTCCTAAGGTATCTTGGTCTGGTCACACCAGCAGTCATGAGCCACATTGGTTCTCTTCCTTTTTCCTGGTGTCTGTGCATCTAACATTCTTCGTCCAGCACTGTTTCTCCTCTCCATGTTTCCTCAAACTGTCTTCAAACACCTCCAGCTCATGTGAGTTTTTCCCACCAAAAAAAGCCACTAAGAATCAACAATGCGCTGACAAATTCAAGATCATATTCCAGTGTTAATGTCTCCTAGTGATTCAACACTTGAAGATGTGTTTCAAATAATGAGGAATTTCAATTGCCTGCATCTGCTTCAGATCGTTGTCACCTGCGACTGATTTTGTCAGTGCTGGCAACCCGTGGCACAAGAAACAAGTGGCAGAAACTGAAGAGCTCATGTGTCAAACATATGGCTCGGTGGGCAGTTTTGGGCCACTAACTCATTGAGGTGGCAGAATGGATGTAGTTGGTTTAAAAAAAAAATAAAATAAAATAATAATTCTTAAATTACTCACAAAGAACCATCTTCAAAGAGTTTCTGTACAAGCAAGCACATATTCTGAATGTCAATTATTAAAATGAAAAAAAAAGAGACTTGGGTATCTCATATTGAGTATATCATATTACGTCAGTCTTTTGCACCAAATGGAACACATTTTCAGTACACTATGGAACCCACATTTCACATTAGAGGGTCCAATTTAAGCACACATAGTTATGCCACTCACTCAAAAAGTTCTCTTTTCTTTCCATCATTCTGTGCCAAAGACATTCATAATAGATGAAATCATTTTCTTTCCTATTAATGGCGAAGTGAAATAAAATGCCATAAATTCCTGGGCCAGCCATCCATCACGGTTATAAGATGAGATAAAAGAATGGACACGGGGTCAAACGTGGGGGTCAGGCATGTGCCCTTGATGTCCTCGCATGTGGCTTAAAGCTGGAGCCAATGATCAAATGCCATCTTTCTCCGCCACATTGTCCTCAGCGTCTCCTTGAAGCCGAGTGGCTCAGAGTGCTCGTATTTTCCTCAACAATAAATTGGAGCGGACAGAGTGAGAGATGCCTGGCTTGAATCTAAGGCCTTGTGAAAGCTTTCAACTGCCGGCTATTTCAACGGGGTTGTCTGACGATCAGTCAAGATATTCCTCATCGCACATATGGCAGCTACGATTCCTTAAACAAATACATTACAAGTGCGGACAAGAGCTGCTAATTGGGTGACATGCTCTTGCTGGATCAGCTCGCCACCAGCAAGGCGTTGAGATGATACACGTCCAACACCCTAAAATAGGGTGCCGAACTGCGGGAGCATAGGTTGGTCAACAACCTCGCGGCCACATGTGACTTCGAGAGGTAAAAATAAGCGGAAACCTTAGCACATTAACAGTCACCATGAAGCCGGGGCAGCCATCAAAGACAGGCTATTCTTGAATCAGGGTCTCCAACAGCAGCAGCAGCAGCAGCAGCAGGACGTCGAAAATGTCCAATTTAAAGGCTTGTTTCATCTGCACCAAACACTCCAGGAAGCTGGCCTACAGTACGATTGGTCAATTTTAAAGTGTTAAAGCACTGCTGCGAAAATATTCATTATAAAAGCAGAACTCTATAAATTCATCGATCTGATATGAATATAAATAAAAGACTGCTAGACCTAAATCTAGTCTCAAAAAGATGCTGTAAATCATTCATTGAGGTGAGAAAATGACGTGTGTTTTGCCAATGTCACTTTGTGTAGACAGCTCTTCAAAATCATTCCTCTAAATCTAAAGTTTTTTGTAATATGGATTCACTTAAATCGACTTTATATCTATCACAGTTAGAATGTCAAAATGTCAAAAGTGAACTAATGCTCACCAAAACGCTCACCGTTTAAACTCAGATTCATTGAGGCAAATTGTGACTCAGAGCTAGAATTTCAGCAGAGATATGAAAGCCACTCTGTTGAAGAAAGCCTCCATCTCTTCCCTGCACCGATTATGTGTGAAATATTTATCATAATACTGTATTCTGGAAGAGCAGCACACAGCATAACTGATTCCCTCGACACATCCTTTTGAGTTTCAGCAAGTCAGGTTCGCTCTGACACTAATGAGGGAGCGAGACCATGCACTCGCCAAATCGCCAGCCATCGAGCAGGTAATAAGAAAGGCCAGAAAATAAATTCAACAATGGCAAACTATCTCAGCAAACCATAGGTCACAAATGAAACGCCATTTTGGATGCAACCAACAAATAGAACAGCTTGACAGACACACGTCTCACGCATCGTAAATCACCCCATTTCTTTCTTTAATCTCATACGAACATTTGCCTGACCTACTTAAAGTTGCTCGACAGCTAAAGCAGCTCAACATTGAACATGTTGCTGCAGGGGAACCACATGTTTTGCAGCCATTTTGTGCTTTCACTGCCTGCCTCCTATAAAAAAAAGGCTAATCTTCTCAAGAGCCTTGATCACAGAGGCAGAGTAAGAACACTAGTGATGATAAATCATCAGAAACCCAGCTTGGTTTGTCGCTATCTCCCTTTTTCAGCTCCATAAATTGACCTTCATCTTGACTTGGCAATGTTGCTGCTTCATAAATTGTGGCACCAGTCAGGAAACTACAGTATAACACAGCGGAGATAGCAATGTACAATACCAGTTGTAACACTGCATAGAATCACATGTCTCAGTTTATCATGATAAAATACATCATGGTTTGTGTTGGTGTCATGTAATTTGGCAGTTGTGCAGTTGTGTAATTAAATTAGACATGAAAGATAAAATCCAACTTTATTTCCTCTTTTGTCATTTAAAATGTTTGTGATGAATTATCAACCTAAAATTATTAAAAATCACCTTATAGAGGGGACCCCCAGCATGAAGTGACAAAAACAAATAAATATAAAATAATAATAATAAAATAATATAAATATAAAAATGTTGTCTTAGTCCTTAGTAGTGTTATTTTTTATAAACTAATTGGAGGAAAATAAAATTTAGAATATACATTGTGATTAACAAAATAAAACAACATAAAAAATAAATATTTAAAAAATATAAATATTTTTAATGAAAAAAGTTTATTTAAAAAATAAATACATTGAATTGAAATATATATATATATATGTATATATATATATGTATATTTCCACAAATAAAGGAAGCACCTCCTCGCGCCATTGTTTGACTCCTACATGTGCCGCTCCTTCATGACGTTATCCGTTTCCAAATGCAGCAGGAAACTGAACACTGTCCTGCGGGAGCGAACCATATGTGCTGCCACTCATGCTCTGAGTGTATGTGACCTCTTGGCCACGATGGCCATTCATTAATTGTCATACACCCAGACCCCTGCCAACAGATTTCTCCTTTCAGACCGGGAGGAATCCCTTCAGCCGCAGATCATCTTCTCTCCTTTTAACAACAGCTACTTCAGCTGCTGTTTGATCTCTCCCAGGTCATCCCTCCCCGACCCCCCTCCCCTGACCATCAGTTTGTTCAGTCACCGGCCCGGCCACACAACTGGTGGACTGTTTCGGTTTGCTCACCCTTTTGCCCTCTTTGCCTTCTTTGCCTGGCTGACCCGGCGCTCCGGTCACTCCCTGGAGACAGCACATGCATCACAGTGAATTGGATGCTGCAGCCATTTAGTGAAAGAGCAGATCGGAAGTTGCAAACAAAGACTGATGTTGGGGGTCAGATCGCGGCGGAAGATGGCTAGATAAGTGGCGTGATGAGGTGTGAAACAATACATTAGGTCTGTTGATTTACTTCAAAATCGAACCTGAGTTGGCCGCATTCCTAAATCATTTATGAATCACCATTTAGTTCCAAAGCACCGGTAGGTTTAAGAGGGAATCCTTAATTGCTTGTTGAAAGCGTCCAGGCCATTTGCTGGACAGGTGAAAGATGGGCCTCTTGGACTTTAATTCAATGTGAAGTTTAATGAGTTACCTTGTCTCCTTTGTCCCCGTCGGCTCCCTGGATATGGGATTAAAAGATTAATATTAATTGAAAATGAAAGAATGAATGCCAAATATACTGAATACATGATAGTTGGCAAAATTTGGATGAAACAGAGTGAATACCTGAGTTCCTTTGAGTACGCCTGTGTCAGCCTGCGGACAGAACAAGCCACTGTGAATGAAGATTTAAGGAATCCTGCTCTTTTTGGTGACTTCTTGAGCAGCTCAAGAGGAATATTCAACCGTCTTCCTTTTGGAGAAGGTGTGTGTTTTATGGAAAACACAATAACGGTAGTTACGATGGTGAGTTTTTCCTTTGATGGATCCAGTGTGGGTCTGAGTCCAGTTGGTGACTCATGACTTTATGTTAAGCTCAGTCACAGTCGGGCCAAATACAAGGTGTCAGGTGTGGTGTTGCAAATAAGTTTGGCTGCTACATCCTTAACTGTAACAAGAGCTACAACTGTTGAAGTGCATTTTCGGACTTGTCGTACGTGAGGTGGCACAGTTAGAACCAGCCTGTTAGTAGACGGTAATGTAATCTAGTGGCCTTGAGTTTGAAACAACCAATTTAGAAGAAGAAAGCGGCCAGAAAATCTATTATTTTTATGACCATGAGTCATGAACAAAACAAGACATTTTCAGATGCATGAGCGGCTCTGTCTTAGTTCAAAAGTACATGGAGTTTTTAAATCGTTGCAGCAGTGCAGAAGTGGATCACAAACATATATTCAAAGAAAAGGCTCAGAGCAAATATTGATTCATATATTGGCTTTTCAGTACACTCTATTGATATTTAATAAACAATACATGTTTTTAAGTTGTATTGAGGCTTCCGGCCACTTTCGTCTTCTGCTCCGTGTTAATAGACAATGCGCACTTGAGATTCCAGTTTGGAACGTCAGCGTTGGCTCTTTAAAATCGACATCTGTGGAATTCATAGAACCGCAAATGCAGTATCACAGCTGATGGCTAACATGTAATTCTACTCAACAACATCACAATGAATCGCAATATCGCGATTTATCATGACATATCATATCGTCGGTGTGTATCCTAATGGCAGATTCCTGCCAAAAAAATTAAATTAATTGAAAATAATTTCTGTCTAAAATAAGTACATGTACAGTTAGATGCTGCCCGTATCGTAAAAATGTTTTTTTTGCATGAAGAGAAGGCACACACAATTTTTTTTCAAACATGCTACAGCAACAATTGAAGTTGCAAAAGAGACTGGCACCCTGTTTAAGTTAGAAATAATATGACAATGATAATCAAAACATTAAATGCCTTTTTATTCATTTCCTTCATGTAAACATCTTTCCCTTTAGTTCAATATTAATATGGAAAAATGCATTGTTTTAATGGAGATATTTAGAATGTCACCGAGGATCTCCGGATATGACTTTTCAGAAATAGACATTAGATAAGCCGACCAGACAGCGTAATTAGATCTCTATGAATTTTGATGGCCATGTTTTTGATTTTTTTTTTTTAATCCCTTACAACTGCAAGTTTTTAATGATTCTCTTTAAAAGTGAGGGGAAGTGATTGTGTGACCCCACAGCAGCAAGTTATCCTGTTAAAGTCAGCACAAGTGGCCGTGAGGTAATTATCCTTGGCCGCCGTGACCCTGGGAAAAGTTAGTACACAGCTATTACAACTTTAAAGACACCCCGCTGGCTACTGTCTGCAAGGGGCAGACAGAGTCGTCTATCCAGCGGGCCACAAAATCGACACACGACCACATAGAATGTCTCCGCTTTTAAATGCGAGCAGAAAATAATTGGTGTCCTCTTTCAATTGGCATCCAGGAGTCAAACACTGTCGCCTTTTCTTGGAAACAGCTGCGCAAATGGACACGTAATAGGCCTCAGTCGAAGTTTGGAGAAGAGATACAATGAGGCCATCAGCTCATAGATATTTGAAGCGGCACATGTAGTGCTGTGAAATCAAAGTAAACAAAGAATAAATCTCCCTGCTTTTAATGTTTTCGTTTTGCATTTGAACCCTTGCCACTGGAACGGGAGAATATTAAACAGCATCAGAAGCCAGTTTGCTGGTGTGTTGGTTTACTTTGCTGCATTTTTGGGTATTTATAAGAAGGATACATCCAACAGCAGTAGTACATTGAATTATTGGTAACTTCAAAAAGCCAATGACAACCACCTTTACCATTTCAGTCAGACAATAGAAGATGTAAATAAGATATGGGTAAAGTAAAGCCCAGGACTTTTGCCTATATTTATGTGCCCCTCAACATTGCTGACAAATTCAAGTTAATGTTTACATACTGGTCCATCCCAGCTGTTAATTTATTTTATTTTCACCTTTTTTATCATCATATTCATCTACATTTTGCTCACAATTATTTGGATTCTATGTATTTATTTTCCCACAATTTAAATTTTTATTAATTTATTTATAATACATATTTTGTTCATGTGTTGTATGGTTCTCAGCTCTATTTAAATTGCAAATAGGAACATATTTTAAGTATATGGGCATGTTGAAATAAAAGTACTATATTTGAAATGAACATATAAATAAATCCCAAAACAATTGTAATGTGTTAATAATTTGTTGGGACACAGGTGGTGGTTCTTTTAGCTATTATGGCCCATATAGAGCATGTGGGGTCTCTTACATGAAGAGAGGAGACAGGGAACATATTGGACAAAAAATGTTTGAAATGGCAACAGGCTAAAGGAGACAATCAAGTCCATGGATGTGGTCAATGGAGAGGACAAGCATGGTCTGGGACGATGCACTTGGAGGGTTAATGTGGAGAAGGATTTCTAAAAACTCAAAAACACTAGTGCTGTTGAGCTCTTCATTGCGTGTATGTGTGAGTTTTCGTTTTTCATCGCAACGTTTCCATCTTCTTCAAGTTAGTCCGTACCTCTGTCTTTAACTCTGTAAAGCACTTGGTGTTCCACTGGATATGAAAAGTGCCACATAAATAAAGTATTATCTGTTCATGTTTAATAAACGGGAGACTTAACCGTGGGATTTGGAGTCTGAAGGAACATTAGTGATCCTCCATTGAATGTTGACTGACCCGATTCGGCATTCAAACAGGCAAAGATTAACAAGAATTGATGTTTGCGGGACAGAAAATGAGGACTGGCAGCAGCAACGGCAGAGTAACCTTGCGTCACGGAAACGCTGAATACAGCTGGCATCCAGATTCCGTCATGATTGGTTCATAATTCTCCAAATATTAGCTTTGAAGCCTTAATCTCCTGCGGCACATGAACAACAGCATATGCACGTTTACATTTGCGCCCACATGTTAAATCTGCGTGTTGAGGGGACACTCCGCGAGGGGATGTCAGGTTCGTGCGCACCACAGTGAGTTCACATCGAGTTCCTGCTCTTTTGTGTATAATCTTGCAGTGGCGAGGAAAAGCTGCTCCAATTACGTGTAGGAAACACACAGAGATGAGGATTGTACGTCCCAGGTGTGTGAAAATGTGAGATGTCTGGCGGGACAGCCGTGGAGTCAACGGAAGTGCATGTTAGCTTCAGCCAGCTACAACCTGTCAACTCTCATCTCTACTCCTGGTCGTATATTTCATAACAGCATGCTGATAAGGACGCTGCTCTGGCGCAAGTGTGAATAAGAGCAGAGCCGTATCTAAGCTGTTTCCCCCTTTTCTCATGAGATCCGATTGCTCCTCGCACAAGTGACTCACGTTCTGTCACTGCAGGTCAGATTTGACTACTCTGCTGCTGTGTGTGGTCATCCACGGCTCTTGGCTTTTTTAGGTCGTTCATGTTCAATGATCGCGCTGCAGCGCACTTTAAAGAAAGTTTGCGCTCATGCAGAGGTGGGCGATTCTAAACCAAATATAAATCATAAATCATAAGAGCTTTTTAAGCAGAGAATGTCTTGGAAACTATGGGTAGAAGGATATGATATATCTTTCCTTTTATTCATTTATTTACACAAACGCTTTTGAAATGAGCATCAGCCATTACAAAAATGTTTGAGAAATGTGAAATAAAGACCTAAAAAATAAATAAAAACTAATGAGGGCCTCATACAGTACATATATTGTACTATACCCACCTCTGATCTAATTGAGATTTCCATCTTTTTTCTGATCTAATGTTTCATGGATGGTCAAAATGTGGAGCTAAAGCTGGAAAAAAGGTTCAAAGCACCACAAACATTTGCCCATTTGAGCGCTATTTCTACTTTGTTTAGGCCCAACATTATTGGCCTACGTTTATCGTATCTCGACTAAATTTGAAATATCAGACAGCAGGTGGCGGTAGCAAGACAAAGAACGAGCGGTGCAATGCTCTTCACTGCAGTTTATCCAGAAAATGTCATTGAATTTGTTCTTACATTTTTTGTAGTTGTTCTGCTAACCGACGTACTACAGACATATCATCCTTGGCAGAGGCAATTAAACGTTCAATGGAGCCGGTCCAAGGATCTTGTTAAAAGGAAAGGAAATTGACCACCATCATCTTGTGTGGAGCTCAAACTCCAAGGCCAGGCAGCGCCGTAAGACCCATAAGGTACAACAGTCGACGCGCTCTTGAGAGTGCATTAAAGGCTCGAGACCTCCATAGTTTTCTCCACAACAATGTGCTTGAAATGGTGCTCAGTTTGACGGTAAACACACATTTCAAAATAGTTTTAATACACAGTTACTAGTGAATATAAAGCAGTAATAAAAAAATGTATTGACTTTCTACATTCTTTCTGGTCATTCAAGCAGCTGGCATCAGTTGTACTTAAGTCGTGCTTTTAAAAAGCATCACAAATCCCTTCCTCTTCGATTGTTTGAATGTAGAACCATGCCACTTCCAGATTAAAAGAAAACTTTACAGTTGAAGTATCCAACAAAAACTGTCTGAGGAATTTTACTGAAGTCACAGGCATTTCTCTCACACTTCTACATGTCCCCTTTTGTCGCATTCATGACCGACTGCTAAGCTTCAAACTCATATTTTGGATGACCAACTGCAGCAACTTGTTAAAACATAGTCTACTTACAGGTCGACCGGGAACTCCTGGACGCCCGACTTCACCCTGCACAGACAGATACAAATCACCACAACGTAAATGCAACTTTAAATGAGGCGAAAGCTTCAACTCCTCTTTCCTTATCAAGGGTCATACTCTCGGCGATAAAGCAAGCGGCCCGAAAAGTCAGCCCACCGTGCGCTGCGTATTTACAGTTCGCCGTGAAACACAAACTTTCACACGCCTAGATAAATACTGAGTGCACTTTTGCTGCTATTAACTCTGACAGCTTTTGAGATAAGAACAGCCGAGCCACATCACATTAAAGCTCTGACAAGGGAATGTGAAGTAGCTGGTCAGTAGCTCGGACATAAAGGGCTGCAGCTGCTTTTTACAGCTTAGATTTTGGGATAAAGCCTGATCACAGCACACTTATACTCTTAAAAACCATCAGCACCTAAAAAGCCAATACACAGCTTTTAAAAGAGAGATGAAACCCTGCTTGAGATTTGAAGGTGTTATGCTGTCTAATGAATGTAGAAACATCCAGCTTTTATATTCTCTGAGATTCATTACTCCATCATTTCCTCAGACACGTTCGATACGAACAAACCTACTCTCTGACCTCATACTCCCATCAGTAAATTCTGGTGAAATGCCCCCCGATTCGGTGCTGTTGTCACACACACACACACAAAAAAAAACCACAGTCCTCATTATAACTTCAAGGCTGGCAGACGGAGCGCTGCACCTACAATTATGCAGCGGGTCCAACCAAAGGAGAAAGGCAACAACAATGAGTCGATAAAAGAAAACGAGAGGGTAAAGAAGGCGAGATAGCAACTAATTAGACAAAGACAACAAAAATCGACTTTCATCCGAAAAGTATTCAAACTGTTGAAAAGATAACTTCAGGACATGCAATAATGGATGTTGTATTCATTTGTTTCCTGCTTTTGAACATGAAAAAATGTATCATGGTGTCAGTATGTTTGATAAAGAACTCGAATCCTCCAATTTTTTTGTTAGACAAAAAATATCTGGACATTTTTTAGGTACCTTTCTTGAATATACTATATATGCATTCTTATATACACATGCGCATTCTCACCTGAAATGGTTTTCAAACAGGTGAGTACATCATGAAGCTTATTAAGAAGGCAAAGGGCCTGAAATGCTGCCTACAAACCTAATGATGGCTACTTTGACTCGTCTAAATATATCAATATGTCATCATCAAGACTGGAGAGACCGAGACAAGACCAATGTAGTTGGAGATCAAGACCAAGTTGAGAACAATTTCGGCGTTGAGACTGAGACAAGACCAAGACAGTAGATGTAAGGAGTCTGAAACAGACCCACAAGAAAGTGGCAGCGGGTGAAGGCAGTCACTGGTTAACCATCCAGGTGTCAGCTGAAAGAAGCAGCACCAGTCACCAGACAACAAACACCCACTGTGGACGTCTTGTGGATCAGTTTGAGACCCCTGATACAAATCAATGAAATAAAAAAGTCCTTCTTTTACCAGTTGTACTGAGCAATTATGACAGTTTTCTACGTTGGTCTCGACTGGTCTTGAATGGAAAGCCAGAGTTCGCCCAGTCCGAGATCGAGACAAGACCAGTAAAACGCAGAGAGACCGAGACCCAAAAAAGCGGTCTTGAGACCAAGACCAATCTCAAGTACTACGACATTAGAGTCACTAGCATTTTTCTTTGCTACATAATTCCATATATCGTGCGTCATATATTCGATGTCTTCCGTATGTAGCCACAATGTAGACAGTACTCAAAATAAAGGTAAAAACACTGCCCAAATGTTTGGCCTGTACTGTACATATATTTCAGCCGAAATATGCATGAAACATAAAGATAAATCAAAATTTTTGAAAGGATGGAAACATATTTGGGAGGTCACTTATTTCTTTTTGGCTATTTATGAACACATTTTACGAAAACTTTAGTAATTATTATTTCATCATTTGCCAAAATGGAACTGAATTTAGAGAGTAAGTTCAGTTAAATCAATACGTTTCCACCACTTCCTCTGTTGTTATGTCCAGCAATCTGAGTCACTCACTTTGTCTCCTTTCGGACCAAATGGACCGACCGGTCCGGGGTCACCTTTCACACCCTGGGAAAAAACGTACACGAAAGGTTGAGTCTTCCATAGTCACCAGGAACTTAACTGATTGATGAAGATCAGTTAGATAGAAACTGGTGTTATATTTCATGCAAGTGAGGGTGAGGAAGCAAATGCTTTGTTTGAGAATTAAAGGAAAAAAAAAAATTTTTTACTGGTTTCTCATTATCTATTAGTACTGCTTCTAACTTTGATGGGCCAAGTTGAAAACAATACTGTATCTCTTCGGTGTAAACAGTGCATACAGTGCTTCACTTTATTAGTTGAAGTCTGAAAAAAAAAAGAAATAAGATGAAGAATAAATGTTTGCATACAGTAACTCTTAGATTGTCCACTCTAATATTCCTGAATTTAATGCTACAATCCTGCATGTGATATACTGTATGCTCCCCTCAAAGATTAAGATCATGCCAGTGAAATTGAGAATTGCTAAATAGCATTGTTTTTAGCAGGGAAAAAGCTCATGATCCTGCGAGGTGCAGATGCATCTGAGATAGCTGAATGCTTTTTCTGACTGCACAGGCTCTTCTTGGTAAATAAAATACTTCATTTTGCTTGTTGATCCGATAACCCTGCCAAATTAATATAGTTGATTCAAGCTGGACGTGTCCTACATGCTTCCATCTCCTTGAATTTAACTAAAATACGATCATCAGCCTCCAGCCGGGGCATTTAGAGGTTTAACATTCTGCAGGCTGGAGGCAAAGTCAAGACCCTGTATTGAAAAAAAATGTGACACGTGAGACAGTCGAGATAAAAGAGCAATAGCTGATGAATGAGGCTTGGCACATATTGACATATTGACACAGTATTTGCACCAAATCTTGTTAGGTGTGACACATTTAGGCCAGAAGCTGCAACTTTTTAAATCTGACTTGGAGGGAAGGAGCGTGAGTGGCCTGCAAAAAGCCAGAGAAATACATTCATTTGTCACAGTTAAATATGGAGTTGGAGAAGCTATTAATAGTGTGTTCTATCTGCAAATGATGATAAGTTATCGCATTAATCCTGCCTCTACCAAGAATAATTCAATGCATGAGTCATCTGGAACATGACAGAGAAAATACACATCAAAACAAAAGAGATGAGACATTAATGCTTTTCATATATTCTGCTACTGTTGCCAGTACTGAGAGTCAACACAACAACAAAGTAATATCATGGGGTCAATATAATAGATCCAATGCCATTCGCAAGATCCAGAACAGAAATATAATTTTGGACCCTGCAAACTGCTGTCATAGCTACATACAGGACTGAAGGTCATATGACGTTATTGCATTTTTCTTTGCCGGATGTCAGAGACAATGCTATGGCTGGAAAACTTTTTGTGTAAATATGGTGAATATTGCTGACATTAAAAAAGAAATATACAAATAAAAATAGAATATGAATTAATTTTATCATCAGCAACTGTTGCAAGAAAAATGTAGTTACATGCATCTTGACTTTTCATTATCTCCACCTTCCAAATGAGGATTATAATTTATTCCAAAATGAAGATGAATGTTATGAATGAAGATGTACTTTGCTTTCTTCACGCTCATCTTACGTAGTGTTCTCATTTCCTGCGCTTTGTACATTTCTTTTGTCTTCATATGTCTATTTCATGGATTGTTCACGGTTACTGTTGCTCTCGTGTGTCTGAGTCACCATGTACTCCAGGTATTACAAGCACTTGGGTTCCACTCTCCAAACAAAATTTACACGAACCACTGCAGCAAATACTTTATTCCATGTTTAAGTTTGCATTCATTTATATTCCGCAATTCAGCAGCACTTTATGACACATCTTGCTTTAAGCTATTGATGGTGTGCCTTTTTATGATGCTACATTTGAGGCTGAAAAATGTACTTATAGTTTACCTGTAATAATTGGAGAATATGTCAACAGCATATTGATTTAAACAATATGACATCTATTCCAACCTGTCAGTATAAAGTTAGCCTGCGATCAAATAATGGAAACCAACACAACAAGTTCTCAAAGGAGAAATTCAGCACTATATAGATAAAGCCTGATATGTTTGGCTGCTTTTCTCATGTTCTACTGAGATCAAATGTCCAAACTTCCTCCACAGTACGGACACATGGGTGAGTGTAGTGCTCAGCCACCCTTTGCCTCAATGGTACCACATGAGCAACTCCTGGCGACGCATGCAGTAATATAGTGAGACAGACTGGCTCAAAAGTATGGAAATGGAGCCAACAAAAACAACCTTAACTGACAAATGAGATTTGTGCGTAAAATCCGTCTTTTACTTTTTGTTTTGCACATCTGAGGTCTGTTCAAAACAAAGGCTGGCGATGCAAACATAAGATGGTTCATAGATAACCTGCATAGACAAATCAGTATGGTGTTCTTTTTTACATATTTAAGAACCTTTGTCTGATTTGCGTAGGTAAGTGCGTAAGTAGTTGTGGTAGAGTTGTGTTGAGAAAACAAACTAAAATGCTGTATTTCACAGCCATGTCTTATAACATGAAAGCGGAAAATGTGATTTTAATTTTGCCGCATTTGCTCGCAGGTTAGCAAGAATGTCGACAGAGCGGCAGTGAGCCGGCGCTTGGCCAAGGTCGTTGTCACTGTGTTGAATTTTTCATTTCATTGTAGAATGTTTTTGCATCAGATCCTGCACAAATGAAGTGACTGGAATTAATATAGAGCCACCTTACCTGAAGATAGGTCGACAGGTTTGGATTATGTGGGGATTCACTTGTGTACAACCCTGAGCCATGTCAAACACCTCCATGAGAGGTGAGAAGTGGGACATGAGATGCCAGGGTACACAGCACAATAGCAGTCAATATTTCAACCTGGAAATGAGTGTCATGTTGAGTGAATAAATGAACAGATTGTTTCACATGTTAATATAGCCTCTTGATGAAGTCATGATAGTCTTTCTGTCCACAGAGGCAAACATCTAATAACCTCTCAAGAGATTCCTATTTTCTCTCCCATCACAGCTCGACCATGTCAAGCTGCCTCACCAGGCCCACAGCACCATTTCAGCTGGCACAGAGGAAGAAGTCGTCGACAGAGTCTGCATGTGTTGTTTGCTTTTGTTGCCGGGTGTCGACTTTGTTGCTTTTACAGGGTGGGCTGTTGTCCACGCGCCTGGAGGTCACAACACTGTGGGGAGCTGTGAACACTGGCCTGCTAATGACACACACACACACACACCACAGTGCTGTGTGTGGGGCCATGAGACAATATCCCCCAACGCTCCACCACTAAAGCAAGCAAAGAGAGTTGTGCACAAATGCAGGCTGTTTATGTTTATTTATGCACGTGAGCAGCTGGAGCTTCTACCTGTCGCTGTCCTTGTCTGAGAGATAAAGTGATGGCAGGATTCGGGCTCATTACCAGCGATGCTCAGATGCTGCTGCTGAAAAAACAGCCTTGATATTCCGGATATATAACCTGTTTTAAATCACACAAGTCCACCTCATTCGCTTGGAATAACTAAATAATTGGAAAGGCATTTCACTGCATTCCCCTGGGTGTCCTGCGGGTGGTTCTGTGCTCGAAGGAAACTGGGCACTAAAGCCATCCAGTTGGTGCCGAGGGTTGGCCTGGATGAGTATCAGCTCCTCAGAGTTTCTAGTGGGACTGATATGAACCTGCAGTGTTTCTACTATGTGTAAACAATCTATCAATTTTTACTACAATTCTTATTCTTATTCTTATAATTATTATTTTACAAATATATAATTATATAAAATATATTGTATGAATTCATATAAATATAAAGTCTATATATGTGCACATTTACAAAACATAATGAGAACTTGAAATTTCAATAGAATTCCCTGACATTTCTCTGCAAAAAAATAAAATTTGAAAAACAGACACTGTTTAGTTGTATTTTGTTTCACTACAGTGGCAGCAGTGAATTTTTTCTATGCCCATTATAAATCCCAAACAATAATGAAAGAATAATGATAGGCAGGAAGTTCAGAAAAACTCTTATATCTTTGTTCGAAAATGTTAAGTTGAGGTTATCATCATGCACGAGGCATTAAAATCTATTTAGGAGTAAAGGTGTCATTGGTATTCTAAACATTCCGACGGTGAAACGCTGTATCACAAGCTTTCCAACTGCCTTGGAGCAGGATCATGTGGCACAGATATCTCCATAGTGCCGCCCTCCGCATGCCAAAGGGGTCAAAGCAAGAAATGCCTTTTGTGACTTTCCATCGGATCGGTGATACAACACCTCGTACAGCGATGTATAAAGTGTAATCACGCTGACACTGAAGGCACGGAAAGATAGCTCATTAGCATCGCGGCTCAATCGGCGAAATGTACCCGTAACAAGGAGGAAACCGGAGAGCACAGAGGGAGATCCGCTTGTTTGAGAGATATCAGGTTCCATCACTGTTCTTTGACTCCTTTTCTCTGGAGTTAAACACCACGAGTGTGCAAGATAACACAGTGTACACTCCCTGTGTCCCATGGGACGTGCAAAACGATCCCAGATCACATGCTCATACATAGAATTCTGGCCTCTCAGGTGTCCACTCCAACCTTAAATAACATGCCCAGCCTCAGAAGGGGTTATGAGCCAATTGCAGAAAGGAAGAGGTCAGAATTCAGGTTCAGTTCGCAGACTATGACTTCATCTGCAGGCCTTTGCATTAATACATGCTAAATTATAATTGTAATTCACTTCAGTTGCTATTGGAATACATTTTATTTTATTAAAAAATATTAGCTGCCTTTAGAACATTTTTGGAATTTACCGCAAGATGTCTGACAATGTATTTTCTAGACACACCCAGCAGGGACCATTAAGTGAGCGGCACAAAGACAAAGAAACCATCCTATTGGTTCATTTTCAAAACTGACACAAACCCACACATGCGGTTCTCCGGTGTCGGTTGCCGCAAGTGTCCTATCATAGATAAAATTCCAAAGGTAAAGCACATGGCATGGCCTTCATCGCGTGAGAAAAGAAGAAGTCTCCTGGGGTAAGCAAGCTGCTGTTGCAAGTAGGTGGAGGGGGGACAGAATGAGAAAAAGGTACCGATCACATGGTCTTGTTTATCATCTTCAACTTGAAACCAGGGAGGATTTGTGTATGTCAGTTTTAAGCGGCAATTATTATAACTTTAATAAGTGAAATAGCACAACCCTGTCTTTCCCTTTTCAGATTGTTGAAGGTTGATGATGAATAGGTTGAAACAGAGAAGGGAGTACAGGTGGAAGATGCTACAACTGAGCTTGATAGGCTTCTATTTTTGCTTCATCTGCGCGTGTCGAGAAGACAGTTGCATCAAAATCACGGCGGGCCGCCAAAAGCTAAAACTGCCAGGGATGTTTTTTTTGTCCCTGCCCAAACAATGATGAAGGCTCTTGTTGCAATATACCCACAAGGAACTCGTCGGTCGGGTGTGAGGAGAGAATCGCCGGATTGGAAGCCAATGCAAGAGCCTGGAACATGATGATATATTCAGTTGATAATCTTGGAACCTTATCAATGGCAAGGTGGGATACAAAGAGGAATTTGTTATTGACTCTGCTCAGCAGATCGGCCAGAGACCCCCCATGGGTGCAAGGCCATGACCCATCTTGGTGAAACTCCAGCAGAAAGGAAGGAAATTCAAGGTTTTTAGCAGGCGGGACATCGCCGTCAATGATCAGACTCGGACTACTGACCCACAAAAGGTCTATAAAAACAGAAAGAAGCAAGTAGCAAAGTAGCAAAATTCCACAAAATGTAGCCAGAGAAAAACATTCTTTTCCATGTTTGATTCCAAGATGCCAACAGCTCTTCGCAAAAGAACATAACCATGAATCATGAGTAATGACTGAGAGTTACATGTTCAGAAACAACTACAGCTGACAGAAATTACATTAAACAAGGGCAGAAAATATACAAACTGCCCTTCTCTTTGCTCCTTTCCAATCCCTGAGCTCAAGTTGAGATGAAAGAACGTCGGTGTGTTTGAAATAAACATCTCCTTTGTCCTCGTCTTTCTATAATTCACAAAATAAAACCACCAGAAATAGAAAAGGACAGGTGCCACCGCACAAAGAAGCTCGCCGTGAAGTAACACAACATTATTACAACTGCAGCTTCTGTGCCGATTTCCTTCACCCGTAGAACATGATGTGATTGAAAAACATCCAGTTATGAAGAGTCCAACAAGAGAACTGAGATTGTCAACAGATCATCAGGTGTGCGACGCTCACTTGAGACACCCACTAGTGACTTCATATTCCTATCATGCCAAAATCCTAATGATCTCCCGCTGCTTCATGTTTAGGGGCTGCTCATGTCAAGTCAACAGGAGCTCAGCTGGAACCCAAAAGCCATGGGAGAACTGTAGAAAGTAGAAGCCGGGTTAAAAATAGTCTATCATTTTCTACTTACCAGGCTTGGGAAGCTCATTTATTCACCGTAAAAATGTAACTGCAGAAATAACAAGCAGCTACGAATCACCGCCGACCCTCACCGTCAGTATGTTTTCCAATAAAATGTGGCATTTCACTTCAGAGCATTGTTTGTCTGGGAACCATTTCCTTGATGTATCATCTTGAAAGCTTTGGTGCATAATATGTAAAGAAATATTTAATGGCTCAACATTTTTAAACAAGAGATGCAATGACTACACCTCATTTAAAATCTACATGAATCACCTCAGTTTTGTTTGTTTTATTTTCGCTTGCTACACCTCATTTCATTCACTGATTCTGCGGCAGATCTTCCTGTGCTCGATAACAAATATGCAGACCTCTAATTCGACATCCTTTGTCTTCAAATACTTCTTTAGTAGTTTATCTAATAAAAACACGCTAATAATGCATTCATTAATGTATTAGAATAACAGTTATAAGTTGGTAATGATTAAAATATGAGCACCATCGAACACAATGAGGTCGATTGTTGCACTGTGGAAGAAAATGTATCCACCATGTGGCCAATACATTATTCAAATCGCCAGTTACCATCATGCATGGGACCCAAAATGACAATGAATGAGTGGACAGCAATTTCATAAATGAGTCTGGCCCATTAGTATGCCGAGACCGACGTTGAGCACATATCAATTAATTCCGCCGCACATTGAGGGCTTTAATGCTCTCCTCCAGATATGACCGGAACCTTCAACAGAAAATACGACTTCGCCCCAGCCCCCACTGCTTTCACACAGAAAATGAAAAGCCTATAAGAATTGATTCTCTGACGAAACTGTAGCTGGCTGATGTGCCATGTATGGAATATATGTCTGCTGGAGATAGTGGTACTTACCTTCTCCCCATTGATTCCCTTTTGCCCTTCTGAGCCAACATCTCCCTGCAATGACAAGTCGGACAGCAAGGGAAAGGATTTAGAACTTCACCCGTGTGTTTTCTAGTTGGAGGTGAGCTTGGGCTCCTTGGTGTTCACAGCCTTTATTCGGTTGCAGGGGTCCTATCGTTCAAAGGTGCTGTCTGCTCGCATCATTGATCTGGACGGACCAGTAGCTAGCGAAATAATAGCTCAATTGACTGCCAACAGCCAAGCTTGTCAAATTCAGTCCAGCCCGTTTGAGCAACACTCAAAGCCCCATAATACACTGCAACAGTAACAAATGTTTCATCAGTTCATGTTTCAAGGGCAATTGAATTTGTAGTATGAGTAAAAGGTTAGCGATGCCTCCTGAGGGACTGTTGAATGAGAGATTGTTGGTCATGGCCACTCCTTACTAGCACAGACAGCCCTCCATCAACATTCCTACTTTCACCTGTGGTCAACAGTTTTGGAAAGTGGCCAAAAGTACAATATACATACAGCTCAAATGAACTGTAGCTGACTCCCTAAGTGATCCCTAAGTGAGGAAGCCAATGTCTCTCAGTTTGCCAGACCTCAGTATTTCTCCAACACATCTCGAGTCTGGCCCACTTAGCTCTGGCAGCTGCCCCCACGATTTGTCCCACCAGCAGAAGATGGATGGCTAATTACACATGATCAATTACAGTACTATATAGTAAGAAAACAACCATGTGCGGGTGAGTTGGAGCTTGCGCTGAGACATTATTATAAAATAATGGTGACATTCATTATAGCTACCATTTCCAGTGTTTATAGTAGACGAGACGCACAGCCGCTCAGGTCCGCAGGATGCTAATCAAAGCACAATTCAGGTGTAATGTTTCCCTGACAGGACGTTACAATATAATGGGCTCTTATAGTCTTGGGGCCACTGCTTGAAAAATGCATTTCCTGATGATAATATTGGCTGGTCTGCTGCTATTGTTTTTAGTTTTTATTACCCTGTAATTACCAAATAAATTGATGGTAAACACACAATTTCATTTGAAAAAACAAGAATTTCCTTGCAACAAAAGTATTTGCCATAACAGTGTTCCATTACTATTATTATTATTATTATTATTATTATTATTATTATTATTATTATTATTATTATTATTATTATTATTATTACTGCATGTAGCAAGGAGCATGAATGACACATGGAATCCAGAAATTGTATTAAAATGAACATTCAAAGTTGTAGATACACTTATACTTTGAAAAACAATTTTAAAAAATGCATGCTCTATCAATACTAAGGAACAGAATGATATAATTCTACATGGCGCTCTACAATACCAACTGTCTCTTGAGTGTTCTTTATGACACACCAACTGGGAGTTTGCTAGTGCTTCATTCTCATCTCATTCTCATCCCTCTGTTCAGTTTTACGTCCTCCCTGTACATTCAGAATTGCCAGTACAGTGTTCAAGGACGACCATAACTCTTTATGATCACAGTAAGACGCATATATTCATGTTGAATAGATTTTTATTTCCAGTTTCACACAAAAGTGATATTTATGTTCTAAAAATGATTTTATCCATCGGCGTTAATATGACCGAGCTTTTCTTTGTGATTCATGCTGTTCCGCATTTCGTTGTTGTAACACAGATCCTTAAACCACTCAGTATTGCATCTACATTATATTGCTATTGAGATATTATCAGACACAATAGTGAGCATGAAGTTGCCACCAGTCGTTGACCTTTAATGTGAACTTGCTGTTGCGCAACCCACAAGTTCCACGGCACCGCAGCGTGCAGAGGTAGACTGGACCTTCAGTCTTGCAGTTCACTTGTAAATAAAGTTAAGTCACGATGTCCTCAAGTGGAAAAATGTACACAGATGCAGAGGTATCTCCCACTTGGTTGCACTTGTTTGTTTATCTTAGAGACCCTGACTGACTGGGATTAAGCCTCTGGCTGTGCATTGGCTTTGGGTTTCCATTTCCAGAATTCCAAAGGATCATGTCACAAAATTAAAAGATTCCAACATTAAGGTCTTAACACTTCCTGATGCTGTTTTCATAAATTAGAAGTACATTGTCCTTTTCTAAAAAAAAAAAGTTTGAACTGACTGCAACAAAGTGCAAATTCCATTTAATATTATAATAACTAAATCCCTGGACAGTTAGTCCATCAAGTAAACATTACTGGAGCCTCAACAAGACAAGATCCCTCATTGGCTTTTCTCCTGAGGTGCACTGCCAACTGTCTGCAGTGGGATTTCAGGAAAGTGTTGCAGCTTGGAACCGAACTCTGTGCGGTGACCCCTGTTGCCCGGCAACACTGTTATGAAAATCTATCTTTGCTACACCTTTATAAGTGGTCAGGAAGACCAAGCAATGTGGCTTAAAATCCAATTTAAGCAGCCTAAAAGCTAGATCTCACACAATGCATTACTGTGCAGGGTGAAGACCTCCCACCACTAGATGTCACTACGTTCAAATGGCTGTGTTCTATTAAGTAGAGGTTTTCTCAGGTGAACAATTACACTCATCACTCCATTGAGGGGGTGATGTTCTTTAACTCCCTTTTTCATTATGTATCCCCAAACACAACCTGGCGATTCTGTATAGACTTTCAAGCTCTACTGGCAGAAACCACGGCACAGTTTCCTAAAGTAAAAGATGGATGTCATGCCAGGATCAAACACTTGTATCAAAGATTATTCCATGCGAGTCTGAAGCACAAGTCAGTACATTGAAAGATACTTCCATTTTACTTTACCACTTTCTTACTTTTATGTTGAAATCTTTTGATCTATTTACATCACTATAGATTCGTCTGAAACCTAGCATACACCCAGCTGCCCTTTGTCTTAGCAGTGTAATTTATTGACTGCCAGTCTGATGTTGCTTGTTTCAGCTGAAACCTCATTGGTTAAGCAGGGTGTGCTTGGTCAGTTGGAACAAAAACCTGCACCAACCTGGCCCTTTGAGGACTGGACTTCCCAACCCCTGTACAGGAGTATGAGTGGGCTCTTAGAGTCTTGAGTCAGAACCACTGCTTGAAAAATGCATTGGCTTTATTTATTTATTTTTTTTAACGTGGATTATTATTACAGTGTAATTACCAAATAAATTGATGGTAAACAAACTATTTCATTTGAAAAAACAAACAAGAATTTCCTCATTGTTATATTATTATTATTATTATTATTATTATTATTATTATTATTATTATTATTATTATTATTATTATTATTATTATTATTATTATTATTAAGTAAGAAGGGAGCAGAAATGACATATGACTGGCGTTGAAATGTGCTACCCATCTATACACAAGACACACAGTGACTCTAAATTTGAAAAGTAGTAGTAGTGGCAACAGCATCGTAGTAACACGTTTAAATTTGAGGCAGTAAAAATACTGGCTCTATTCCCGTTCAACTGGAGCATAAGTTATGGATGTTGACGCTAAAAGAAGCAGCGGTGATAAAATCTATATCAATAATAGTGTCCGTAACACAACTAATTATAGCAGCAAACACTTAATGGAAACGTTTGAGGTAATGCGGCTATTATTAGAATTTAACATTGTGTAGCTGTATTATTGGTGCTTTGAACAGTAGAAAAAGAATCACATCTGTACTGTCAGCATAATTTTAAGTTCTGAAGAAAAGTGAAACTTCAGCACAAGCTTCCACTTGTCATTGAAGCTGTAGCAGTTGACACTTCTGGAGCAGTTGCCAAGGCGAAGTCTTGGGTGGAGGAAACAGTGGGGGCAAAGCAGAATGGGGCAGATAGAATCACAACAATGCATTTTATATACAGTATAGGTAACTGACAGATCAGCCCAGCTGCTATTTTACAAGCTTAATAATGCTTAATAATTGAATGATTTGCAAGCCGATGTGCATTTTATAGTTATTTTTGAGGTGGCAAGAAATAACAGTCCACACTAGACTATGTTTTTGTGGTACCTTGTGTCCCGGACTTCCTTGAATCCCAGCCTCCCCAGTGTCTCCCTGCAATGGAAATAACACATCGAACAGTTAGTGAAAGGTCTTTCACTCACAGATTAGTAAATCCCTTCATAGATGCTTGTCATTTCACCAACTATTCTGTTTCTACAGCTGCTCAGCCGGTTCCTGCTGACAGTGGCAGAGCAGCTGCCCGGATACTATTTCCACCGGGGCAGCCCAAATCTGACCCCTGTGGAAGTCCATTGTGGTGCTCTAATAATTTTGCGCCGCGGAACGATAAAAAAAAAGCCGAACAATGGAACGGCGAAGAAGAAAAGGTCTGACAAGATCTGATAAGAATGAATAGATAAGCAGATTGTGAAGACGAAAAGATTGTTATCCAGCAAATTAAGAAAGCTGCGAGCCAAGAATCTAATTAAACACAGTGCAAATGCATATTATCTCACTGTCATTAGAGTATCCTCTACGAATCTATAGGAGGATTATGGATTACTGTATGATTATGAAATGCTTATGTTTGCAAATTCCATGTACGTATGGGAAAATGCTACGCTTAAAAAAACCCAAATCATCAAAATGATTCATTACTTTTACGAACTCAGTGCCATTGTTGCCTTTTCTCCTGGACTTCCACGTCTCTGTGCTCTTTTCACAGACAGTTATTTGTAGCTCAAGCTTTTTGACTCGCAAAAGGTCAGTTTCAGCCTTTAAACTGTATCTCTTTTGAACTTTCATTTTCTACTTCTACGTGACGTGTAAGTGCCTTCTCATCAGAGTTAGTTTGCCTCTTCTGTAGCTTTGTTTCTTATGCAACTTCAAAATCTCCTGATCCATGACGTGCGCGAAATCCCACCCGCCCCACTTTACACGCACTATCATAGAAGAAGGAGAGATCAGACAGGCTTTGGTCCAAAAAAAAGTCGCTTTGGAGTCAAATGCACAATAGAAAAAGACGCTTGATCCTGAAAATAACGTCCAACAGAGTGAGTTCTGTGCTCAAATGTTGGAAACATCAGAAATAAACACGATTAAAAATGGATTACTTCATCTTTCACCATAGATCTGATTTAAACTGAATGTTTGGGGAGTGTTGTTGTTGAGACCACCTCACCCAAGACCAGAGAATTCAGGGAACAAGTCCAAGACTTTGAGGGCCAGAGACTAAGACTATGGAATTGGGAGAGAGCAAACTAAATACAGAATGCAGAAGCCATCTGTCAATCATGGAGACAAACACATTTATTTCTTACTGTGGAAGAAATGGTCTCAAGTGAAGTTTGGTGCTCTCGACTACTCCACTGAAGTCATTGAGTTCAGCAGAACACTTACATGTGCATTACTGTACCAAACACCAGGAGCAAAACAAACAGACAAAAGCGTGTTTACATCGCAACATGAAAAATGCAAATTTGTAACAACACAAATTGAGATTTATTGAGCATTTTTAAACAGAAAACATGCCCCACTGCGACCCAAAGCATTTTAAAAAGCCCATGGAATAGCTTTTTTTTCCCCAGATATTGATATTCAAAGAAAGATGCTGTTGATGCACATTACAGAGGTATGAATTTTATCTGCCATGCGCACTTCACTATACAACAGTTGGGTCAAATGGTTCTCTAATTGAAAACTCAAACTGCAAATTGAACAAAACAAATAAAAGCTAAGGAAACATAATAGGATGGTTAGAGTCCTACCATCCTATCTCACTCCCGCCGTTTCATGTCCGCGAAGACGCCGTGGATCAACTCGGGTTTATGTGCGAGGCCAAAGAAAATGGATTTTCTTTCAAGTAAGCTGCATTCTTATAACCCACCACTTATCTGTTTAATTTCCTGGGGGATTCAGGATTAATCATAGCGGTTTAATCCCTTTTGCAGTGCATTTGAATCCTGCATCAAACCTTGACTGTAATGCAGGATGGTAGTGGTTGTTTGCACAGCCACTGTAATCCCACACACACTCCCCAGAAGCTCACGGTGTAGGTCACGAAGATTGGCCCGTAATTCTCCTTACTGATGTTGTAAATGCTCTCAATTGTCGAGATGCCTTCTATTAATCACCACAAAGTCAAGTTCAATTGGAAATTGTAATACTTTAAGGCATTATTGTAATCTACATTAAAATAATATCCTGGGTCGGCAATTAAAAAGACCAGCAGAATCCTATCCCTTTCAGTTGCTGCTGTGCGAACATCTTAAACCTTGGTATCACTAAGGATTCACGGACTTCCCTTTTGCCTTTAAACTAAGGGTAGCAAGGGCATAGTATTACAATAGCACACAGTACAACTTCATGCACATCTACTAAGCACACCCTTCTGAAGGTACGATAAAAGTACGATCGCACCTCTTCAGTGAAACGGCCGTCTACATACTGAACCCAGCCCTACTAAAACTCACTTTTTGTCATGCTTCTTTCTCCATACTGACCCGGAACTTGTCTCAGCATCCGCCTACTGATGTACTTTCAGTGTCAACCAAAGCCCAAACAATGAATTGACTTGTTTGCAGCACTCCATGAACGACTATGAAGCATGAACAGGATAATCATCAACAGCATGTGACTGGCTAGATTTATGCACAAGACCCATCTTTTTGTGGATGTGAATGTTTCTTCTGTTGTAACAATGTCTTTTATAACATTAATGTTCAAGTTATTTTATTATGAAACAGGCACATTTAGCAAGCCAGACACATCCTGTACCTTCACCGGCCGGAAGCAGATACTGCCTTTGCCTAGTTGTACGAAATTTTGTCGCACATAAGCTTTTACCACTTTATAGGCAACTGTGAATACAGCTGAATATATGACTAAGTAGTGGTAATGGGTTCATGAGGTTTCATGAAACAGTGCCCTAATTTTCAGAGCTCAGTAGGTGGTGCTCTTTGTTTAAAAACGATGTGAGGTCTCATTGAAATAGTTGCAAAGCCAAAGATTATACAGCAGACACAGTCACCTGGTGGCCTTTGAAAATTAGGACACTGTTTCATGAAACCTCGACAACTCATCGCTCTTGTTTTTAGTAAGGTTCTCCCACCATTACTTGTTTGTGAATTTTATTTGTTTTTAATGCAAGAGGAGAGTGTAAACAAATCCCCTATGACCTTTCATGGCGCAAAAGCAGCCCAGACCTGCGTTTTTCTCTGCTTAATTTCAGACTGAAAAAACTGCCATACTATTTAACTGAGGTTTTAAAAGACTTTTCAAAGTTGTCAAAAAAAACAAAACTCATCTACGATTTATCTCAATCAAGATTCAACCTTAGAAACTACTCATTGAAATCCCCCCCACCTACAATTGTCTTGAGCTGATCACTAAATGGAGATTAACATGAGGCGAAGGAACAGACGGAAGTGGAAACAAAGATAATAAATTGTGCAGTCACTCCTCGGACGTTCAGATCATTCTTATCTTTACTGTTAAAGGAAGCAGCCCCAGGGACTATTGGCTTAATTCAACCTTTTGCAGGTGAATTCAACAGATGCATAATAAAGCATTTTATCAACAAAAACATTTATCTTATTAAGCTCAAGAACACGACTGGATTTGAGTTTCAAAGTGATCAAGATGCATCCATTAATGTTCCAAAATTCAGATTGATGCGTCTTACTTTTGCTTCGACTTAAAAGAGGTGTCACACTTTTGAATAGAACAGTGTCTGAAAAGGTCAACAATGGAAGCCAGTCAAAACAACCGTTGTTCTTATTTCTGCGTGGTGTCTGATGGTGTTTTTCCTTAACTTCATTGATTTATTGTTCGAGCCCATAATAGGATTTGTTATGAATCCCAGCGTTCGCCATGAGTAAATAAATGGCTCCAAGTATCGATTTGTTGAAGACCCGAAATTAGATTTCAGGTGTTAACAGCATAAGTCAGAGTTGTGCAGCAGAAAACACCCTGTGCTCAAATAATGGCGGCGAGATGGAGGGAGAAAATAAACAGCTCATTCATTTGCTTGTGGATGCCAGTGACTAGCGAGGTCCTTCCTGGAGGAGGAAGGATACGCTGTCAGAAAAGCTGTTCTACAATTGTGTGAAATTTAAAATGCATGCCAGTCACATCAGTTAACTGGGGCTAATTCATCACCATCAACTCTCTCACCAACAAAGTGCACATCCACAGGCAGGGTGCAGCTGGAGCGCTGACCCCTGCCTTGTCAATTAAGAATCACCGGAGATCAATTCAAGCATATTTGCAAGTCAGATTCACGTCTTTTTTGGCGGCCGGCACATTGATGCAGTTTTGCTCAAATACACTATATTTAATTTGGAATTGTCTTGAAGTTTACATGGACAGTTGACCTTTCCTCCCAGTGCTTTTGAGCCGATTTGTGATGGAAGAGTGACCTGTTCAGGGTACACCGCCTCAAACGGAAATTTCCAGCAGGATACAGACATATATGACTGAGTCAGCCCCAACATATGCCGGAAATATGTTCTGTACCCCCAAACATAACAGCGGATATCTGTTCTGTGTAGGGATTCTTTGCTTAGGTACGTCATGATTCGCTTTTATTTGGGTTTCTGCAATTCCCGTTTTGTGTTTCCTTTCTTCCTTCCTGTTTTGAGGCACACGGCTGGAGTCAAGCATCTCATCAGCGTTGAGATCTCCTAAGCACCTGGACTCCAGATTGACTTCATTTGTATCCCTGGTAAAGTGACACTCCTCACTTGCTTTTGTTCTGTCATTTATCCGTTCATTGACTAATCTTAAATTCACTCGTTCTGAAAGTTTTGTATTTTGCCTCCCTTTGACCATTCACTCCATGTTGCATCCTGGTTTTCTCCTTGCCGTTGCTTTTCCCTGTTTGTGCGTTTGTTTTGACTACCACTGTAGTAAGTGTTTTACTGTTCAATGTGTTTGTTCTCACTATTTACAGACTCCGCTTGCATTTGTTCTCCCGGTTTGCTGATGCAATTTTTTGGGATTTTATTCCCTTGTGGACTCATCCCGGTTCGGTGAAGCTTTTTGTGGTATTTTTGTCATTTTTATATTGTATTAAAATATTGTATTCGACCCGCTCATCAATTGGACTGTTGCGTCCAAAGTAGGCACACAAGTCAGTACTAGTACAAGTCAGTACATTGTACTAGTACTAGTACTAGTACTAGTACATTGTATTTTAAGGGCGGAACCTTGAGTAAAGCCACCCCATGGCTTAACCATATCTCTGACCACTTTTTCATTATTCTTTTTGAAGTTATTTTTTGCATGCTGGAAGGTCCAGTGAAGCGCTGCCAGTGGTGTCAGTAATAGTCAAGGGAGTTTAACTCAATTGAAAGATGAATGTCTCTATGTGGAAAGCAGAAGGCTGACCACTTGGCGATAGCCAACATGACGAAGTGAGAATGTGATGCTATTTTACAGACACTCCTCGGTCTAAAAACATGCAGAAGTAAATATATGGCCCATAGGTGTGAGTGTTCAAGCAGCTGGGATTATCTCCATCCCCCAGTGACCCCAATAGGGAATAAGTAACAGGGGATAAGATGAAAACAATACATTTCAAAAGTAACGTGACTTATTGGCTGAATGAAAACAAATAGGACAATGGAATCCATCGAGGTTGAGTCCTTTACATGCAGTGGAGTTTACCAACATTGTGTCTCAGTGAGAGAAAAGCATTTATCACAAGCCTTTTATGCACTAGCAGTCACTTGTCATCATGTGCATCTCAATCTGGGCAATCTCACCACTGATGCTAAAAGCCATCTGGTCTCATCAGACACACCGGGCCAACACCTGTTCTCCTTGGATTCCATTCATCCTCAGGACTGATCGCTAAACTTTCTATAGAAACCTAAAAGGGATACTGCGCTGAGGTGTTTTTTGGGGGGGTAGAAAATGTCTTCATCTGATGGCAGTACCATAATTTCCATCCGTTCTTTCCATCCAGCCTGTCTATTGAGCTGTCAGACTAGTGGAATCTGTCTCATTTTCCCAACTTCTCCTGTCAACGCTGCGATTGGGCAATTGCTTGATTTCCCAGTTCACCTACGCTGAGTGTTTCCGGAAGAAAATTGACCTTGTTGTGAAGGTAATTGTACAGCTCCATTGGTGCAGGACCTTGACTGCCGAACACGTAACTGTCAGAGCCGACAACACAAACAATGGCCTGCTGATATTCGATTTCAACTCGCCAGTGTTCCTCTGACAATTAATTTATTGCAAAATACATGTTTGTTGTTTGGCTTCATGCTGCTTTTTGACAGTTCAAACAAAGCAATTTCTCCAAAATTGAACCGACAAAACTCGGCAGGCCACAAACACAGCACAGCTCTTAGGAACATAGCTCGATAAGAAAGTTACACACCTTCTGGCCGCGATCCCCCTTTTGTCCTGGTAGCCCAGCAACACCTGGTAAACCTGGATCCCCCTGCAAAAAATGCAATGTGTTCTCTTCATTGTCAACTGAATTAGTAGCCTTTTGGCTAAATACACAGTAAGCTTAAATATACCGTTGGGAGGGCCAATGTTACGTAGAGTGAGATTGAGCTGAATGTAGCAAAAGCCTATCTTCATTCCACCATGAGAATGTCGTAGATCAGAATGGATGGAATAGCTGACATTTCACATGAAGTGTGCAATGTATTGGCTCAAATTTTTATGGTAGAATTAGAGTCCTTTCAACGTCATTGTTTGAATTGCTAACATGTTTTGTTTTGTTACTACATTTTGTTTCATTTAAACCAGAACCATACTTTATTTATAGATACAGTGGAATTTCCATGGCTGAACAGCAACTATGCAGTATTGTTATGATCCAGGAAAACTCCAGGCTTGTGGCCACCTCGGGCCCATTATATAATGGTGCAAAAACAAAATAAACGAAAAGCTATTTGTGTTTAAGAGCACTCCCACCTCATACAATAAGATGTATAAAGCACAGGGCCCTCCTTATCCATACTTTTAACTTTATTGTGAAGTTTTCTACACCGTGGTATGATGCTGAATCTCTTTCTAAACATTGGGATTTTTGCTCCATCATATTTTTTTCTTCCTGGTTTGCCCAGTTTTTTGCTGTAGTGCCTGACAATTTTCATAAGTCCATTGTAATTTATGTTCTCTTGTCCTGCAGGTTTTCGTTATGAGTGCCCGACCTGTCACGTGTTTTACTGGAGTTTTTAGACAAGTCCCTCGAAATTGATCACTGTGTTTGCTTCGTTGCAGCCTTGGTTACTTGTTTTGCACGTGTCCCATTTGTGTGGACTCTGCCGTTTTTGTAATAAATCTTGTTTGTGTAATATTCTTGTCTGTCACTTGTTTAAATGAAATCATGTTCCTCCACGAAATTAAAAAGTGCGATCGACTACAGTGCACAGTCATACAACAGCCACCAGAATAAACTCACAATCCGTCATAAAGTCATATATCTGGATATCAGGGCTCTCACTGCTGGCAGAAAGTAAACTGATCTTAAGTCTGTTTAACCTGGCTTTGACGCATCTGTACCGCCTGCCTGACGGCAACAGTTCAGACAGACTGTGGTCAGGATGGGCGGAGTCTCTTATGATGTTGTGCACCCTGTACAATTCCTCTTGTGTGGGGATAGTACAGCGGATGATTTTCTTTTTGGGCTGTGTTGCTGACCCCTTGGAGGGCCTCTTTTTTGGGCTGCTGTGCACCTGCTGCACCAGAGGCTGAGGCAATATGTTAAGGTGTTGTCAATGGTGCAGGAAGAGGATGTAACATTTACACTGCCAGTGTCTGATACGTTATTTTCTTTCATTTTGTGGAAAAAAAAATGGCAGGACCCATCCATTGTAACTCACTGTTTCTATCTAGTGTAGAGTACACACACAAATAATGTGAAAACGTATAGAAGTTTGCTCTCAATGGGCTGCTTTTTTTAAGGTTTTTTGACGGTAAATGAAAAAAAATAACCCAGTTGTCGACGGAAATAATTTACAGATAATTTACCTAACAATTTGTAAAGCCATCACATTTGACTCAAATATGCATAAAAGTAGACAGTCTGCTGAGGAAATAGTAGTAGAGATACATGCATTGGATACTGGGAGACAGCAAAGTATGAATTGGAAACGCTGACACAGTGTAAGAGCAATGGGCTCAGTCCCACTCCTCTCATAGGTCATGGTCTGGTCTCGGGCCTGCAAAGTCTTGGTCTTGTACTTATTCTCTGTTTGCACTGGTCCCAGTCTCAACTCTCAGGTTAGTGGTCTGGAATAGCAGAGGGCAAGTTGCAAATACACGACTATGTTGATGATTTGATATTTGACATGAATATTACCATAAATGTCAGCTTGTGAATCTAAATTTTGGAGGGATTTTTTTAACCAAAACTGCTCCTGTATATAAACAGTATATTTTGAGGGCAGTCAATAGATGTTCAATGAGAGAAGCAATGTCAACCTTCTATTAATACTGAATGGAAAGAATTAAATAAGAGTCACTGATGAAGTCAAAGTTTGCGCCATTCTTTCTACTACACGGTGTTTAAGTACCTGTTCTTTCCCTTTCGCTCTCAGAGCATCACATGAAATATCACATTATCACATTAGCCGCAGGTTTCTGACTCGTAACAAAATCAATTTGTACGTATTAAGGCAACGGTACTTACTGACTCAAGGAAACAAAGGCATTTTGTGCTTTTAAAGAAAGAGTTTGTTTGCTGTTCTTGAACTGGCTCTTCGGTGCTTTAGTGGAGGAATGGAGTCCAGGTGGTGTAAGTCAGTGCTCACTCGGTTAACAATAGGCGTCCCACATACTCAATTAGGGACCTTGTTGGGAGAAATTGATTGTACCTTTTCAGCCGGACACTGGCATCTGTCAATTGACTGTGAGAGCGGCTGAGACAGCATCTGAGGGAGCTGGTCCGTAGCCTCGGGAGGGGAAGTCCCATTAATTGTCTTCTGGGCTTCACACTGAATCAATAGAAAAATTCCACCATTTAGACAGCTCACTTTGTCTTGTTTGCCACATCACAAACAATAAAAATCAATTGAATGGAACAGACCAGGTCCCTGTGTCAAGTGAAAGTTAGAAATGATAAACAGGTTATTCGGAAGGGCTGGGCCCCTCGTGGCAACCCACGCTGCAACCCAACACCGGCGGAGAGGAGTAATGATAGCAGGTCAAAGGTCATCTCTTCTTTTAGTAACATTAGCAGTTATTGATAAATAGATGATAGCCAACATTGGATATCAAGTGTCGATGAGGGGAATTAGTATAGTTTAAATATGACACACAAGGAATCAAGATGAAAAATAAAACATCCATCCATCGTATTCCACTTGGGTTTGACACTGGAGGGCTGCTGGAACCGACCCCATTTTTCATCAGGTAGGACGCAGGTGGACACTGGACGGATTGCCAGTCAATTACAGAACAAATAAAGGAAACCAACCAGTAAATAAGGGTCCAATTACTCTGGTGTTTGCTTGGGCACTGCCTGAGGGGCCTAAAGAATCACGCCACTGCAGTTAAACTCAAAGGAAGAGCTCATAACTCAGTTCACAAATAAAAATAAAATATGAGGTGGCAATCCTGGCTTTTTTTTTAGGTCAAAGCTGAATAAATGCAAGGAATTCAAGGGAGGTGAATAGGAAAGTGCAGGCAGGGTGCAACAGGTGAAGAGGACTGTCAGTGGTGACAGTGCTGGGTGAAATGGAAGGAGCTGGTAAAAGAAGCGGAGGAAGAATGAGACTTCATTGAGGTTATGGTGAAGGAGACGCGGTCTTGCTGTGGGAATAACTGATACCGTTTATTTAATCATTAAATAGACTTGTGTTAAGCCATTCATTTTCAATTACAATTATTTTCATTGAAATTGGAACATTCATATTAAACTTAAGTACGTGGTGCATGTTCATCAGATTTGGGTATTTACATTGTGACTGTTGTGAGGGGCTGTCAAGGCAAAACACAGAAGAAAAAGAATCTAACATAAAACTTGAATTTTGTATTGTATGTATTGTAAAAGAGGGTGTGTGTAATCACGCCACAACTTCATGTTGTTGTTTTTTTTGTTTTATTAAGATTTGCAAAACAAGTATAGGATTATCTTTTTCATATGTTGGTAACAGAACTGTGGTAAAATAGTAAACATTTATTTAAAGGTAATTAAAGTGTTTTCTGAAACATCTTTTATCTATCTTATCTTATTTTGAGGGACAGTAAAATACTGTTAGAATGAGCATTACTTAAAAAAAAAGAAATCAAAATTAGAAAAAAAAATAGGAAAAGGAAAAATTAGTTAGAACTCAAATCATAATTATGAGGGCCACATGAATATAGGCCAAGGACTGCATATAAATCTATGAATCTATGGAAGAATTGAGGTCAATTTCTGGTGACTTTTTGTACAATATGTGACTTTAAAAAATGGTATATAAAGGGTCTTGTATTTCTGACTGATATCTTCATTGAATTCCATTCCAAAGGAAGGAGCTTTGACCTGAAACACAATATCAATGTACACCCTCAATCACAAATCTGGCCCTCAATTGCTCTATTACCTTTGGTTCAAGCAGCTCACAGCAGTTCTCCATCTCCGCCATGTACGGGTCACAGTAGATCAACATTTGTTTCAGTTCAACCTGCACAGACAAAGGAGACACCTTGCCGTAAAACTGCACCATTACTTTTTACTCTTCTCTCAACTTTTATGAAGCCTCCTTGTCTCCAGGCGTGAATCCCCTCTGACTCCCTATTTTACAAAGTTATCTGCATTAAACCTAAAGTTGAAATATTAAACACGACTTCGGATTGCAGCACAGCATCGGAGCACCACTTGAACTCTGCCGTATTTCGGGATGCAGAACTTTGCACAGCAAGTGAACATTAAAGCAGCTGTTAATGATTCTCAACAGCTGCCAAGTTCTGCTCAGCACGGCTGGTTGGCCACATGTTTTTTTAGGGATTTTCTAAGATTTATTGCAGCTCATGTGATACTAAACATACACAGATGAACTAAATCTGCCCCCCGGAAGCTTTTATAAGTCCATTATAGGATACTTTGGACAGCCGTTAGACTTTAGATCGCTGTATAACTCTGAACCACAACCTTGAAGAAGACAAAGAAAGCTTGGGGAGCTTGCGGCACGTACATCTGCAGGCCGTCCGTCCTCCACTCTTGTCGTTATAAGTGTGTGCCCGCTGAGGTCAACCTCGTCTCTCTCCTCGGTCAGCCGTCTTTCAATCAACTTGCAGTCCATGTAAATGGAGACGATGTTGCTCTGGACAGAAATGCTCAGCTTGTGCCACTGGCGATCAAAAAGGCCATGTAGGTCACGGCTCTTGAATGTGTATCGGAGCAAGTTATGCAGCCGGCCCTGGGAACTGAACTCCACCACTTTTTTGCCACCATCAACAGCGACGGATACCTGAGGGGTGAAGAGGAATTAACTGGAGATGTCTTGAAATATTCGTCAAACTTCCCAACTGCTGTTTACCTGAGTGTCTCCCGACTGGTGAAATATCTGCCAAAGATACCAGCGGTCTTTTTTTGTGGTTCTTCTGACCCTGAACATCGTGACTAGAGAGAATTCACTTGAAAATCCATGTGGAAATACAGATCTAGGAAGAAGAGAAGCAAAACAAAACAAGAATTTTATTAATTCTTTCATTTGAAAATTGTTGGGGACATATGATCAGTCAGCATGGGAGCTCCTCTGGGGTCTAAGAAGAATACGAACGCATGGACACAAGCTTCAAACCACTACTAAAGAGATAATTAAGTCGCAGCCATGAATTAATAACCCAAGACTTTACAGTAATTGAAGCTCTGGTGGCAGGAAGAACTACTTGTTCGATTAATATCTACCTGGCCGCAGCAGTGACCTGTAAACACAGTAGCAACTGCTTGTCCTTATGTGAAGCACTTTCCAGGAGCTCTGTGGTAAAAGTGCAGGTATATTTTTCCCTAGAAAATATAAGCAACAGTATTGAGACTGTGAAGTACGTGTCGATTATAAGTGTGGTCCTTCTACTGCTTTAAGCACTCCACCAATGAATAGTATTTATCTGGTCCCTTAAGTCATTAATATATGTATGGCCACAACTTAATTATCCTTTAGCCAATAATATATGGCCACATATTAAACAGGCTGCTCTAATCGCAATAGTTGCTATGAATTCATTACTCACAGCACAATATTAAGATTAATCCCTATGCAATTATGCAGCTACATTAAGATTTTACATCTTGAATTAAACATGCAACCTAAAAAAAAAATGTGGTCATGGGAACTAACATACACTAAGATTATGATCATCCCAACCCAATATAAAGGAACTTTAGATGAATAAATAAAGGAGCTTTGCTGTTTAAAAATGGTCCAATGAAAAGAACTGATCACTGTTGAATTAGTATGGCAATCTGACTTGTCAAATTTCCTTAAGATGTTAACAGCAATAGAACGTGAGGTTAAGCATATAAAATTCAAAATCTGGTGAAAATGTTACATATTTATTGACACCAGATCATGCACCCTTCAACGTTTTAACTACAGAACTGTCAGATAATGGACAGAAAAATCCAAGTCACTGAAATCAAATACTGGTTGTCCTAAATTACATATATTTACATACATATTTTTTGGCCACTATTATATTAACTGAAACCATATAATGCAAAAAAAATACAACTCAACACATTCGAAAAGATGCTGGGCTCAAACAGGGCTGAAGTTTTGAGGTAAAAAAAAAAAAAAAAAAAAAACAGATGAGGAAAACAACTTGACTCAGACAGAAGCTCAGCTCTGAGTCTCTCATGGATGACGGAGCACTGGGTTTCCCGCAGAAAATCTTTTAAATTGGTTACTAACCAGATGAAAGGGGTCCTTGTGTTCATGACGTCACACACTATGTTCTGTGAGGTATATTTTCGAGTGAAAATGAGGCTGGGTGAGAGAAAAAGAGTGTGCTCCAGGGCGTTTGTCGCTCAATGTTGGCTAACAAGAGAGTAGCCGAGGGTGTGGCACAATATTTGCTCTTCATTTGTTGCCGTTGTTGTGATATGATGCAAAATGCAGTTAAAACAGGGAGACGTTTTTGTCAGGCAAACCGACTTTTCAATACAGTACGTAGCATATATCTCGTATATCTCATTCAAAACAGCACCTTCAAATTCATTGAGGGTACTGTACCTCACAGAACATTCTTTACTTTACTTATATGTGTACATCTGATACTCTCCACTGCAAAAAGCCTTATGAACATGGTCCATGAATTAAAAGACGCTTTCTCAACAGTCAGGTGTCAACAAATATGTCAGTGGCTTCGACTGGACCCGGATACATTCCTAAAGCACAAATATTCACATAAATAATTCTGACACTCTTAAGCTTGATCTATTTTCACGCCGCCTCAGCTGTCGTGCGGCTAATGACAGCATAGAAATTGATCTCTGAGTCAGAGCAGCCAATCTTTTACCTGACTGAGATCAGACGATCACATGGAGTTATAGATGCCCGTTTCACTGCGGCTATCGCTTTATGACTATGACCTCATCTGCTCTCTAAAGTCGACCATCAATTCTGTGCACTGCGCAGAGGCAAAAATATACGTCGGAAAAGAAGAGACTGTATGGGGAAAACAATATCTTTCCCATCGTGCCCGCCCTCAAATGAGTTACAGCTCACTCACCAACATAAAGTCGCACTCCCACTTTAATTTTTCATTCCACAAGAAAATCTCAAAAGCATACTCGAGTATTTGAACTTCACCCTTGACTCCACACTCATATTAACAGTCCAGAGTAGTTCAGTGTAAACATAATAAATCACGATACAAAAATTTTATATATATCATGTATAATATATATATATATATATATATATATATATATATATATATATATATATATATATATATATATATATATATATATATATATATATATATATATATATATATATATAAATAAAATACAATGATAAGGTCATTGAAAAGGTGCAGCGCTGCCTGGGGGAGGCAGCCAGAGAGTTTCTTTAGACAGGTCGGAAATGAGTTTTCGCTCCAATATATCATCTCCTATTCTCTCCCTGCACACACCGCTCCCGTTGTGTCCCTCTGATTCGCCAAAATTTGAGTGTAAACGCTACAAGACTACAATGATAAATACACAAAGCGTCCTAAAAATGAATCGCTTCTGCAGAGCGTTGGAGGAAGGTTCTTTGTTGCCAGAGGGCCACACCACTCACAACACATCATTAGAAGTGGCGTGGCCGTTTGCGCCAAAGATTTTTAAAAATAGAACATTTTGTCACTGAGCGCACACGAAACAAAACCATGAGGTTTGAAGGCAATCATGAGGGGATGGCATGCAGACAGAAATATGACACTTCAGCAGGGGATGAATTATTTTTATGGTCTTTATGAGTAAAAAAGTGTTTTTTTTGCTGATACAAAAGAGGTGAAAATAAAGAACTTGAAGGAAGCAGATGAATGGATTTATATCTACTTAATGGCTTTTACTTACTTTTCCAACTTACAGTTATATAGCAGCTTGAAATACAACAAACATGCAAGATTCCAACTTACAAGAACGCTGTGACAGTGGGTTTTTAAGAGCTGTAACAACAGCATAGAGTGTTTTTGTTAGAAGTATTGTTCAAGACAGTTGACAATAATTGACTTAAGTGACAACCTCTTTTCTTCAGTCCCGTGTTTCGCTACTGGCTAAAGTTTAGGTGGCTGAAGATCTCAACCTTGTACCATGTATTAACTGTATAAATGATGAGTAACACGAAAGATGGTGGGCACATAATAACTATGGATGAAACAATTATTTACTTATTTAAAAAAAAAACGCGTATAAAATGCAAAAAACGCATTTGTTTGTTGTAACCATTTTTGTTTGCTTAACATTTACATTTAAGCATTTGACATTTACAAAAGTCAATTTATTGTAGTCAGTAATGCAGAATGAATATGTGGTATCGTTTAAAAGTTGCATCAACTCCACAGTATTTATTTGTCCCACAGTGAGGAAATTCAGTGTTCCAAAACAGCAAGTTTATGACTACAGACACAGACACAGATGCCCAAGACACCAAAGATACGCAACATCAAAGACATTCACAGATGACAAAGCATCAATGTCCATAAAAACGCAAAGCTACACGAAAAAAAACAAAAACAAAACAAACGAAAACATTGAACTCAAGCTATCAAACAAGATTCAGTAAGTAAATACCCATAGCATATAAACGCATAAGACAAAAACGTATCAATACTGTGCCTGAAAAAAAAAGATTTCCATCAAAGTTTACTATTATACAAAATAAGACATTTGCACAAACTACAGTAGCAGTTCGTGGATATGACTTATGCTGAAAATGTTTTAATCATGTTTATTATATTAATCCAAAAGTATATAAATATAAATAAATTAGGGAAAATAAATTTCAATAAATTATTAACGTACTGAAGCGCTGCTGTCCTGCCTCAGAAGAAATCCAATCCAGCGGGAATCAAATTGCTGTCTGAGAAACAATCGAACCTAAAATGTTCACCCAGTTGGCTTCATCTCAATCAGTGACACCGAATCCGTTAACGCATCAAATACAACTGGGAGAATTTTCTCTCTGCATTCTTTATTCATGTTGGCAAGTATGGTAATGTTGCCCAGCTGGAGACCTTGTTCGTGTTTAAAGGTAGAGGAAAGTAGATACTGTGCTGAATTTAATATGCTGCTTATTGATACAGCAAAGCCAGAGAAGGATGAAAGGGAAACATCTATTCCACGAGACTTTAAAGGAAAATAGACTGCTACAGATCGTTCAATCACAATTTCAAACCCTGTCTGTATGTATCTGGAGGAAACAGCTATTTTTGATATGTAAATACCAACATACAAGCCATGGAGAAATGTTCACATCTGAAGAGAGTTAGCATTTGCTTGATGTTTCTAGCTTCCAAAATGCATATACATATTTAACAAAAAAAATAAATCACTGCAGCAAAGAGACAACTTTGAGCTGGCTTTTGTTATGGTGTTTATAAATGATCCAAAACAGCAACTAAAATAAATGCATGCATCTTCAATTAACCAGCGCTTAGTCCTGTTCAGGGTTGTGGGGAGTGCTGGAGCCTATCCCAGCGGCCATTGGCCGAGAGGCAGGAATGCACCCATCGCTCCTCACTCACCATTCACATATGGGGCAATTTTCAAGAGTCCAATTAACCTAGTGAGCATGTCTTTGGACTGTGGGAGAAACCAGAGTACCCAGAGAACACCCACGGCCACACAGGGAGACGAAACAAACTCCATGCAGAAAGGCCAAAGGTCCGACCCGGCAATCAAACCCACAACCGTCTTGCTGCAAGATGAGAGTGCTAACCACTAGGCCGCTGTGTGTAAAAAAAAAAAAAAAAAAAAAAATGTATAATCAAAGGCAGCAACATTTGTGCAGTTTTGTTACGGTGCAACAATCAGACTGCACTCAACTGGACACAATACTGGACGCATGTGACTCATGAAGTACAACTGGCATTGAAAAGAATAAAGCTATTCCAAAGCAGCAACCTGTTTGTGGATATGAAAAAATTAACAATGTTTGCAACATTTTGTCGGAAATGTAAGGAGTCTGAAAATTCCTAGTGATGCAAACCACTATTTAAATCTAAATATCTATCTAAAGCAGTATTTTTGTAGTGGCAAAATATTATTTATTTGGGCGAAAGATAATAATTAAAAAAAAAAAAAAAAGCTTAATGGCAGCTTCCCTTTACAATGCTATGAAAATAATATTCCCAAGCAACCAGGCTTCCAGGTAGTTGCCTTCCTTTGTCATTGAGCGACTGTTTGGTTTAATCTAAATTCTGATGGTTTCGACTTTGCATAATACCTTCTATGAGTTCATTCAAGTTGGCCATCGATCAGTTCATCATCCCTCAAATGTTGCATTAGTCTGCCAGCAGTGCACCATCACATATTCAAAAGCAATCTAAGAGAGAAGCATTAGTCCTATATTAAGACTGGAGCATCTTTCCCCGCATATCTAGCATGTAAAGAGGGCGACGTATTCGTGTCTGCGGCAGGGCAGAGGGGCCTCTCGCTTCTCGCTATTGCCCTGGCTTCCCTCCCTCAGCTGACATGGAGTATCACCTGTCAAACTACTTAGATAATTGGATATGAGAGGGATCGCCGTCTCACCACTATAACCAATGACACTGTCAGCAGTGTCATTGAAAACCAGCATCTTCTTGCACCACTGGCCCAGACTGCAGGCGAATGTATTTTGGGCCGGGTGACTGAACAGACACACTGATCACAAATCAGTGGGCTCAAAGTTTCTTTCACCTTGCCAAAAGGAGCGCGGCAGTAAATGTTTACAGTTGCATGTCATGTAAAGACACTAATAATATCCCCGCTTCCTGGAAGAATGAGTGTCAGTAACAACCTAAGGAAAGAAAACAATGAATGTGAGACTCGGGCCAAGTTTGACCTTTGTTTGTGAAAAGCACTTCTGGCATTAGATGATTGGAGTATTTTGGAAAATATCAGATTTATACTGCAGTGTGGGTGGAAAGTCACTGGGGAAATGAGGTCACCAGTGTATCAAATATTAAATTAGATCATTACAGGAACATTATAACTGAAAAGCATCTATTGCTTACAACAGCTTACTTCTGTTAAGGGAATGAATTCAATTGTGACTCGGCATATACTGCAATACATGTTAAAAAAATACAGAAATACATGATGCAAACAGAAAACAGCAAACTAATATTTCAGTCGTTAAAGTATTTAATAGATAATTCAAAATATGTGTTATGAGTACTACTGTTCATTATTCTGATCATTTACATTTTTAATGTTTAAGCACCATCTAGTCAATCTTCATTTATCAATTGACAGAATTTTCTCAGTGGTCAAAAGGTTGGAGAATTTCATACTAACCACATGGATCGTAGGTTTAAAAGTGAAGCCAAGTAGTGTAGTTTTTATTGAAGGACAGTCACTGATCTTTATAGTGGTGGAACAATTTTATGATCAGCAATGAAGGTGAGGTGATAAGCTATTGATTTTCACATTTGAAACAAGAAGAACACACTATGGCAAGTTACACTTGTCGCAATGAAAGTGACTTGTTTTGGAAAAGATACAGTGCTCAGTCCGAAGGTGTAATACATTAGCTATCAGAGTGGTTAGTTTTAGGACGTTTGCTTCATTCCACTGTTGGACTGGGAAATTTAACTGTAAGTCTCACTTGACTAAGTTCATAACAATAAACTTGTTTTCATGCATAGAATATTGTGCTGCATCATCTGATTTAAAATGAAGGTTCTTGTGAACAAACATTACAATGAAAGTGCGTCAACATGCAACATAGACACTTGACTTGTGAGTCACAGAATGGTCAATATTTGGTGCCTTATCTGTACAAATGTAATGTTTTGTAGGAGCAGGAATTACTTTTTAATGCAGAAGTGCGTCCTGCAGTTTGAAGTGTAAAACATTGTATTTTACTAAATCACAAAGACATGGACAAACACGTGTCCTGCAAGAGTACTCAGTATATGGGTATGCATCCATGCATGAGAGACACAGAGGTGACCAGAAACACCCCTCGGGGCCATTAAACAATGTATAACTAATCCAGCATTAATCCATATTAGATTACATTTTGGCCAACACCTCTGTGACTAGTAATTCACCAACATATGAAGATATAATTTCCCAATATCCGCAAGAACAGTTCTGCGCTGGTGTAGATTTGGTGATATTCAGCCACATGACAGAAGATGCAACAGTTTGCACACATGCCATCTGAGGCCAGAGGGTCGCCAGCAGCTGTTTGAGCTTAATCCTGGAACCTGCGAAGAGGCCATTCTTGACATGATGCGTAAAGGCGGACTGCTTACTGTTTGTAAGGAAGTATGCCGAGTGACAAGATCAAATAGTGCTTCCTCCGGGGTCCTTGTGTAAAGAATATAAGTTGGTCTTGGCAAGCTAAACTCAGCCGCTGTGTCAAGGCCTTAACTTAAACTTCCATGATCCAACCGTGACATAGCCAAGTATGGCCAGTGTACTTTTTCACGGTAATGCACAGCTAAAGCACATCTTCCCCCTCCATGTTCCAATGAATCAACCACCTTTGTCCATGGATCTTGTCATGATGAATGGTGACTATCTTTCGTGTGACTTTGCAATGTATTGGCTGTTGAAAAAGAAAAAAAAAAAAACAGCCTTGGACCAGTGAACAAGAGGCCAATAACCAAAGTGAAACTGCACTCTGAATTATAGGTTACCTTGGCCTCTTTCACCACGTGTGCCTGGTGCTCTAGTCACATTGCCAGAGGACAGCTTGTAGAATATAAAGCAATATATACAAGGTGAATGTTTACAGTGTCATCTATCTTCTTTTTAATAGAAAGCAGCACACGATGATGCTGAAAGGGAAGGATGAATACAAAGGACGTGAATGGAACTTAAGCTTTGTGCACGAGCTCGTAATGGAAACGTAAATGATGCACCACAAGACACGCTAAAAATAAGATTAACATGTTTTTTAAATCACATTTTGACTCACATTGTAGGCTGGATAAGGGGGCTGCTTCCCACTCGAAAGGACGGCAGGTCCTCTGATATCGTTCCCTTTCGCTGGAGAAACTTCTCTGTGAGATCAAATCCTGGAAACAAGATGGTATCGTGTTATCTTGCTTTCAAATTATTTCCCAGCAAAGTGGTTTCAATTCTGCACAGACCTGTTATTTGCAGCGGGCGATCTAAAACATCAGAAAACCTGTGATCTTCTACCGTCAACGTGGGACAAGAGCCATCTGGAAAAAAATGATGACAGCAAATATACCAGGGGCTTTTAATATCTTTTCACAAAGCGGTGTTGCTGACAAGCGAGACCAATGGCTCGCTAATGTTAGGACATTTTGTGAAATACTTAAAATGGCCGTGATGATTATTGAAAATGTGAGTGAAGCTGGAGGTGGCGACAAGGGAAAGCGCATACCTGTTAGCTCAGTCACTGCCATTCCATAAGTGGAAGGAATGGAATTCACAGTCCAAAGTAAAACACATTTTAGCAAGTAATTCATCGTTCCGCAACTGAGGCGTCGTCCACTTGAAAACCTTGACAGATGAGACAGAGACAGACAAGACAAAAAGCATGTTAGAATAGTTAATATAAAATACAGCTTCTCATGAATCATCCTGGGTGGATGTCGCTCTACTTGTTTGTGAAGCAAAATGGGAAATTATTTCAATAAATAATGGAATAACGGCATGTTTCCTTGGCTTCAGAGTGTTTATACTTTTTGTAATTGCTGTAAAAAATATTATTATTTTTTCAACACTATTATTGTACTTTTATTTAACAATCAAACTGTTGACTTATTTTCTGTCCATTTATAATGAAATCATCTTTAGTGTTCTCATTTCTATCACAGACACTTTGAGGAAGCTGACATGCTCAGATGGGAAAAAGAATTATGGATTTCAATGACTATTCTTAATCATATTTGAAGCCTGTAGCATCACCATCTTAGCTCTTGGGCTTTAGATATTTAGCACTCACTTAAGATGAGTCATGTATTGCAAGTATTTGATTCATAATGTTATGCTATCCTTAATCTATTATGGGTTAACCAAAACATCATATTGATACTGAAGTTTCTTTTTTCTACAATTTCTTCTTGTTCATTTGCCCTTGTGTCCAAGACATCATTTCCTGTTTGTGTTAGAGTAGTCGTTCTTCTGTCATTCTATCAAGCTTTACTCCATCTCGCTCTTCATTTTACATGACAAGTACTTTTCCCCAGAAATCCAGTTTTCTTCTGGTGAGCAAAGTGGATTGCGGAATATTAAAGTTTACAGATCAGTTTGTAGCAGTGTTAACAAGAAAAGAAAGGCATCTTCTGTCGACACTTAATTATTTTTAGCATGACAGTCTTGTGGGTCTCAATTTTGTGGGTTTTCCTGCTTGGGAATCGTGGTTCAAAATGACAAACTGTGAAATCATGAAAACACAAAAAGCTCCAAAGACACTTTCATGCTGAACACTAGTAAAAGCAATAAACAACTCTGTCAATTAATTCAATTTATTTACCACATGTGCCACTCAATACAAACATCATGTATCACTTTACGTTCAACAATAAAATATTGGGTTTTCTAATTACATTTCTTCATATCAGATAAATAATTAGAGTGAAATTTGAAAGTCATATTTCAAATATCTAAGTAAAGGCTCAGCTCTTCAGCCTTGTGAAGAACAACAGCATAAAAAGTCAACAATGTTACAACATAAATCTCAGCTAACTTTGTCCCGTGTATTCTCCCTAAGCTCTGGATTGTGTTGTCGTGATAACATGATCACTTGCGCTTTGACCTGTTGTCCTGGTCAAGGGTGTGACATGCAGGGCTCAAATCAGGAAACCTCCAGTTATGAATAGCTCCCATACCATTACGATAAGCTGAGACATAAATCAGCCCATTCATTCCATTGCAAAGAAGACAAGCACTTTTTTAAAGCCACCATAATCTTGGATAGTGAAGGCTTTGCCCACTATTGGTGAAGATACTTTTGTCTTAAAGATGTTACATTGAAATATGTAACAGTTTCAACAGTCTACTTAGCTGGTTCTGAACAATAAAGTATTAAAACAAAACTTGCAATACTTCATCTTATATTTGACTATGAGATCTTGCTCTATTTCGAACTTAGCTGGACGTGGGCGAGGGACGTGCACTAATGTAAGGTAGAAACGCTTATTTTGGACAGGACTTCAGGGACATGTTCATATCAGCATGACATAAAAGTCACCACTGAAACGTTCACTTGATTCACCTTTTCAAGTCATGTTTAAAACCTTTCTTAGTCAGCTCGGCTCACTTTTAAGATGTGACAGATGATGAGACAAAAGCCTCTTGGCGTAACATAAAAGCCACATGGTAAACTACCCATTACCCCATGGATAGTGAGTCCAAACTAGAATTAACAAAGTAGAGTTGGGTGTCACACTGCTTCACCTAAACCACTGTAATAATCAAAGGTAAAAACCTCTGAAACTCTAAAAAAAAAAAAACTTTCAGGAAATGACTTTGAAGCACTCCTTTTTAAAGTTTGAATTGTGGGCTTTATAGTGTGAAGAAATAACTTGGACAAAACTGCTACCAACAAACAATTCATGTGGAACGGCATTGTTTTACTGTGTCAAAACATTTTGAAATAAGTTCTGCAATATACTCCCAAAATACAAGTCTTTGTCTCGAACAAAAATGGGTTGCATTTAGAAGGAAAAACAAAACGCATTACGGGATGAAAACTGGTGTTGTTTACAAGATTACTTTGGACAAACAAGTTGTCGACTAATTAACACTTTTCCGTTGTATTTTACGGTTTCCTAGCAATGATATGACAATGACTCATAGTCTGAAATGAAAATGAAGTGATTTCAAATGAACAACGGAAAGGTAAGATCACTGAAAAAAGAGAAGTCTCACATGATACCGCACAACAAAAAGTAAATGCACCGTCAGGTTGAAAGTTTTTTGCCCTGTTTTGTCGCTCTAACTTCCAAGCCATCGCTCCCTGACCGTATCATAAAGTTTTGGCTTCCAGGCCTAAGATATCATGGCGCTCACATATGAAATGACTGTGCCACCATTTGTGGTGGAGCAGCAGGACGACTTGGATATCACATTCCTTGTTTGTTGGAAGACGTAATGTTATTCACATCATTTCTACAAACGCCTGCAGGGAGCCTGGAATCTGTCCTGACTGTTGTTTTTCATCACCAAATGAGCAGTTGTGTGGCAGGAATACAATTGAAATCCCATATTGCTTGCTGCTTATTACAAACATAAATCATGAGATTCTTTAATTATGCCAGCAATCCTGAATGATAATGCTTATATAATTATTCTTTTCATCAATTATTCAGCTAAATCAGACTAGCAAATCTCACCGTGTTATTCCCAAATGTTTATGTATAAAACGTGTGGTTTAGTTGCTAGTTTGCTGGTTGCTTATTCTTTTTTATTTATTTATTTATTTATTTATTACTGTTTAGCTTCTTTTTATTTTATACTATGTTTTAGAAGCTTGTTAACACATATGGAAGGCAATATAAGAGTTACTTATGTGATCTGGTGGGCTAAATAGTTAGAATTATAATGCTACTCATTTATGTTAATTCGGTTATAAGAAGTATGTTATATTAAAATCGTATTACTTTGACTCTGAATTCTACAATCGGTGCAGAAATCCACAATTCCGCGGTGAAAACTTGAGAAACGAAAGATGAATCCTCATGTTTACTTGTTTAAATCTCCTAGGGAATTGAAGAAACAGTACTTACACGTTACAAAGTTATTCTCTAAAGGAAAAACAAGTGCAAAACAGCGGCATAATCCGTGCGAGATAGCGATCAGTCCGATCCGGGATTCCTGGACTTGGAAATAAAAGTCTCTGTGGGATCGCCTGCTGGATCTCGGTCCGGACTAGTTGCTGTAAGTGGCCCTCCCACTCGTGTCATTATCTGTGAAATACACTGACACAGATCTGAGCGAACACGAGGAACACACACACACACACACTGGCAGGTCGCTGTGAAGGGGCGCACTTCAGCCGTCCAGGTGCGAGATCAAGAGCCGCGGGGACGGATTCTCATCGGACACGTGGGAGTGAGGGGGTTAATTTACACGCATTATTTTCTGTTCAAGTGATTTAAGGCGGGTTAAATTGGCCAAGTCAAGAAGAAATATCTCGTTGTAGCATCGATCTGAGTATCGATCAAGTAATGCTCCGGCGAGAACAAACTAGGTGTTGTACCAGGCGATTAGAAGGCGATATTTCATAATAAAATGAGTCTTAACGCGCACCATTTCCGTGCAAGTATGTGAGCTACGCTTACTTCCCACAACTTTAATGCAAAACATTTTGTTTTTAAATGTAAAAACGCTGCGAGTTTTTGTGAAAATCTGCGTGGGCGACAGCGCAGGTGCCGCGTCCCGCTAAAGTTTTTCTTGCGCCAAACGTTCAGGAGTCCGCAGGAACAGGTGCTGAGTTTCCGACACGCATAAATATTTGGACAGATGATTTGAATTGCCTTCGCTGTTTATACTGAAAGACAGAAGGAGTGTGAAAATGAAATATTTCTGCCGTTCTTACGCCGCGTTCCACTCTGTGTCAGTGGTGTTTCCTACGCCTACTTTTAATTTTATAAAAGTAATTTTATTAATTTTATTTTAATACATTCAAAACATTTGCTACCACTTGGGACACAAACAAATAAATAAATGAATACTAAGGTGTTATTATTATTATTATTATTAGTAGTAGTAGTAGTAGCAGTAGTAGTAGCAGTAATAGCAGTAGCAGTAGCAGTAGTAGTAGTAGTAGTAGCAGTAGTAGTAGCAGTAGTAGTAGCAGTAGCAGTAGTAATAGCAGTAGCAGTAGTAGTAGTAGTAGTAGCAGTAGTAGTAGCAGTAGCAGTAGTAGTAGTAGTAGTAGTAGTAGCAGTAGCAGTAGTAGTAGTAGCAGTAGCAGTAGCAGTAGCAGTAGCAGTAGTAGTAGTAGTAGTAGTAGCAGTACCAGTAGTAGCAGTAGCAGTAGTAGTAGTAGCAGTAGTAGTAGCAGTAGCAGTAGTAGTAGTAGCAGTAGCAGTAGCAGTAGCAGTAGCAGTAGCAGTAGTAGTAGTAGCAGTAGTAGTAGTAGCAGTAGCAATAGCAGTAGCAGTAGCAGTAGCAGTAGCAGTAGTAGTAGTAGTAGTAGTAGTAGTAGCTGTAGCAGTACAAGTAGTAGTAGTGATAAACTTCTCCACTTGGATTATTATTATTAGTGGTAGTAGTAACAATAAAAAACAGTAGTAGTAGTAGTAGTAACAGTCGAAAATTGTTTTACAATGTTCTATGGAGTTTGACATTTGATTGTCACTATTGGAACGTTTTTGCGATACAAAAATAAGAATAATGCACAGGCTGAACCATGGATTGTAGGTGATTTACTATAAATGAGTGTAGAAGTAGAAACGTGAGCAAGACTGTGGGTTCCATGTGTTGCAGCATGGCGGGACACATGACGCCACCTTAATATTTTCTGCTGGCAGAACACAGCTTTTAGCCTTTGGTTACCAAAGACAGATTGTCAAAAAAATAAAATTAAATGACATTGTTAATAGTTGCTTGAGTCAATTTAACAAACTACAAAATGACCCTACCTGGAGTCACAGTCACCAGGACAGCGTTTTATAATGTACACCACCTACACTGATGACAGCCATCAGTGAATCCACTCTGGTTTTGTAAGCTGAAACAACTTGATTTTGAACTGAGGATGATCTTTGTGGTCTGTGGCTCATGCTAAAAATTACATATCGACAAAGTTGATCTGAGGATTAATTCATTTTTTTTTATTTTTAATAAAATGCATTTTCATCTGTTATTTTGCTGCGGCAAAAGATTGGAGATGGTTTTTATCACTTGAAAAGTCCTGAGCAAGTGCAGACCTCCACCAAGCAGCTCATTAACACCCATGCTGTAGTCACCACCCAATGTTACATCCGTACATTAATTTCATGTATGTAGATACCTTTATTAGCTTTTGAATATCATACAAATTGTTTGTACTTAAACTTCAAATGAACTTAATGTGAAGGCAGGTGGCAGTGGTGTTCCCAGACTCAGAGAATCCAGTAGTTTGAGAAGAAAAAAAAGAAAAAAAAAACATTAATAATAATTTCAGAACAAACCTACCAAGTCAATTTGATGAGAATAATTGTGGAAAAGGGCAGGGAACAGTCAAGCTGTCTATAATGGTAGCAATACATGTCTTTTCTTGAGCTATAACTTTGATGCGAAAGACTATCCAGGAGATTATATTGAGGTCGCTGACTTTAGAAGTTACCAACGTCAAGTAAAGGACCACTCATAGCAAATAAATTGTGGTGAAAATGGCATATATGATGCAAGCCATCATGGTCAAGCACCCTTGAAATGGTAGGTGGTCTTCTGTTTTCAGAAGAATCATCAAAGAGATGATGATAGAACTAGTGATACATATAACTTTGAAAGCGATCACAGTGATAAAATTGCTGGAACAAAAACCCGCACCCAACTGTGACCCTTTCTGGAACGGTTTGGTGGCCCCTGGTCTAAAACAAATGCTCAAGACAAGTCCATGATGGTGGTTTTCTAAATTAAAAAGAACTTAATATGATACTGTTTGAACATTAAAAACACTGGCTGTTTATTGTAACTGGCCACCTATAATTCCTTTATGTGAAAAAAAAATTAAATCACCACTTTTGTCACTGAGTGCAGCATTATGACTTAGTAACTGGGTTTAACTTCTTGAGATATCGAAGTGTAGCTCGACCTTCCAGGCACAGAGAGGAATCAATTGACGTGGTTTTATTATCTAGTGAAAATGCCACATGGAGACTGTGCTGTGATGAGTTTCATGGAAGATCCAGCTGCAAGGAGACCACGGGGCACTCCAAAGAGCAGATGGAACCATTAGATCTTCATGCAATTCCCTCACCCTGCCCAAGAAGAAGAAAAAAACTGCTCCGGAACTGTTCGTTCAGGCAGTTAACAGACCTCTAACTGCTACTTCTGGGACACGTTAATAGATTAATGTAGGAGAAAAGTCCTTCTAGTAAGTTTAGAGTTGTTTTTAGCAACATCGTTTTTAACAGCATTAATCGAAGAGAGAAAAATATTTTCAATTGAATACCTTTTTCATTGAATTGAACTTCAATTAATGTACAATAAAGGGGAATAATAAAATATGCTTAAAGTGAAAGCCAGTGGGTCATGTCTGTGTGTGATGAGAAAATGAAATAATTTAACATTTTAAATACATAAAAGTAAATGTTTGTCAGAGAGAAATAACGAATGATAATAGTTTTAGTGCATATTAAATTGTAGAACTGTTTATCCAAGTGGTTTTGCAGGCGAAAGAGAAAGAGACAGATGTGCAAGCCTGTAAAAATGAGTTTTTAAAAGCGGAGGTACTGTTTGCTTTCCGGATCTCCTCAGGCAGTCCATTCCAATGCCCTGTTGGTGAAGGCTCTGTCACCTTTCGATTTAAGTCTCCACTTTAGAGCGACCAGCATGGTTCCACCAGCGGATCTGCGGGTCCTGGCTGGCACATCCGAGGTCAGCATTTCTATTATGCATTCGGGAGCCAGCATAGACCGGCTTTAAAAGTTATCAATGAAATCTTTCAATTCTAAAGTGGTCAGGGAGTCGGTGCAGTGAAGCTAAAACCGGGGTGATGTGGAGTCGGCTGTTAGACGCCTCGCTGCTGAGTTTTATGCTTCTGATTGAAAGCGCAGACACTGGCTGCCAACCTTCGCTGGGGGCTTTTTTATTTATTCTTTTTTTTAAACTCAGTATGTCAGTATGAATTGAAGTATATGGTCTCACAATACTGCCAACAGTTGAGTAAAAATCAAGTGACAGATTTGATAAACAGCTCTGTTTACTTTTATACTTTATATGGAAATATGTGCAGAGGTGAACACATTCATGCCATAAACTAGTGGCTTAATATGTAAAGGAAAACAAGTCCTGCTGCCATTAGAAGCTTGATCAGGTTAAAAAGCTAATGACGGCTTCGTGCAACTTTAATAAGTTTATTGATTGCAAGCATATGGTGCTGAGTGCTTTAAGAAACATAATACGCTGAAGAGGTTGATTAAGGGTATTAATGCATGGTTTGATGAGAAAAATGCAGGGAAAAGGGTGCAAACAGTTTCAGGCTAACAAGTACTCATGAACATTAGTCTATTGTTCAGCTGCTTGAGTGTTTCTGAAGTGCTTTTCTGTACATGTGCTGCATCAGATTACTACATGTGTACTTTACATCAATCGGCACTATTATGAATTTTGTTCAAGCAGGTGTTTGTCTACAGTGCAAACATACGCTCAGTGTATTCTGACTGCTCTTTTCATCCTTGAAATCTCTTATTAAAAGGATTGAGGGGGGAAAAACGCACCTGCAGGTTTTATTGGTCCATTTGCTAAATTGGCGTACAGACTGGACAAAGACGTGGCATTGTGTGTGGTTAATCTGTACTCAGGCGCAGCCACTGGTGTGTACTTTTAGTTTGCTCGTGAAATCACACAAAAAAAACACATTAAGGAGACACATTCATCAATTGTGAGAGCTCACCTGTGCTGGGAAGGTACTGCCAAGAGTACATTGATGGAAGCGATTAAATAAAAGCGGACTGATCTCCGCAGAGGAACGGCTTGGCTGATGATCAAATGAATGACTATCAAGGATCAAAATTGAGTTAATGCAAGAAGCAAACAAAAACCAATTTAAACAACAAAAACAATCAAGACTCTGATGTCTTTTGTAAAAAAAAGAAATCACAGACAGCTGTCAGGGCTGATTTATGTTCGAGCAAGTGGGTGTTCGATCGCTGCCAAAAACTGTAGCTTTAGTGCCGCTTTTGTGATTTTCAAAAATTGGATGGCTACAAGCTAGTGAATTATTTAAATGCATTGTCAATCGTAATTTGACTCGACGTTGTTTTAAATGTAATTTTCCTTTTTCTGTTTTGACTCACACTTGAATCATGCATTCAAGGCACGATGGGATGTGACTCAGAAGTTGAATACATCACTTTATTGTAAATCTGAAAACATGTCGCTGTGCTGTTCTATAGCAACTGGATTCACCCTTTGGCAATCTTGAAGTCAGCATTGGGGCACACGACATTGAAATGCCTCAATATCTCAGCGGGCACATTTTCAAGACACATTAGGTGGCTTTATGGATTCAGATTAATCACTGCCAACATTTACAGTCATGAAGGGAAATGTGACTGCTTTGGACTAGTTCCATCAACTTTCAAGTCAGGAGTATGAGTGGCATTCAGATATATGGCTATTGATTCATAAGAGTTCAGTCCAAAAGTGTCCCAAATAATTAACTGCTGACAGTGTTCCTCAGTGCTGATGCTAATGAGCCCATTCCTCCAAAAACAACGAGATTTTTTTCTCTTTGAAAAACTTTTGAGCTTCAATGTCACAGCACAGCGTTCTACGTCCAAGAGTGATTACTCAAGTAATAATTTAATTTCAGACACGGCGAAGCATGGCTGCCTTCTCTTTTAGTGCAGCAATTCAAAGGACAGTAAACTGCAAAAAAAAAGAAGAATTATCTTTTGCACGCACTGATCTCAAATGGTGTGAAAAGGTTATGAGAAATTTGTAGGTCAGGGCATAGATGTTGGTTGGTCTCAGTTGCATCACGTTGTGAGTTCTGAGTTAATGAAATATTTTGATTAAATACTTTGTTATTTGCATAGTTGAATGTGCTGACAACAAAATCACACAAAAATTATCAATGAAAATCAAATGTATCAACCCATGGAGGTCTGGATTTGGAGTTATACTCAAAATGAAAGTGGAAAAACTCACTACATGCTGATCCAACTTTGATGTAAGATCCTTTAAACAAGTCAAAATGAGGCTCAGTGGCCTCCGCGTGCCTGTATGACGTCCCTACAACGCCTGGACATGCTTCTGATGAGGTGGTGGATGTTCTCCTGAGGGATCTCCTCCCACACCCCGGACCCGTTGGCATCTGCCAACTCCTGGACAGTCTGTGGTGCAACTTGCCATTGGTGGATGGCGCGAGACATGATGTCCCAGATGTGTTCAATTGGATTCAGGTCTGGGGAACGGGCGGACCAGTCCATAACCTCAATGCCTTTGTGTTGCAGTAACTGCTGACACACTCCAGCCACATGAGGCCTTGTCTTGCATTAGGAGGAACCCAGAGCCAACCGCACCAGTATACTGTATGGTCTCACAAGGGGTCTGAGGATCTCATCTCAGGACCTAATGGGGGTCAGGCTACCTCTGGCGAGCACGTAGAGGTCTGTGCGGCCCTCCGAAGAAATGCCACCCCACACCATTGACCACTGACCCACTGCCAAACCGGTCATGCTTGAGCATGTTGCAGAACGTTCTCCACGGCGTCTCCAGACTCATGTCTGCCACATGTGCTCAGTGTGAGCCTGCTTTCATCTGTGAAGAGCACAGGGCACCAGTGGCGAATTTGCCAATCTTGGTGTTCTCCCTGCACAGTGTTTGGCTATAAGCACAATCCCCACCTGTGGACGTCGGGCCCTCATACCAGCCTCATGGAGTGTGTTTCTGATCGTTTGAGCGGACACATGCACATTTTGCAGGGCTCTGGCAGTGCTCCTACTGTTTCTCCTTGCACAAAGTAGGAGGTAGCGGTCCTGCTGCTCGGTTGTTGCCCTCCCACGGCCAGCTCCACGTCTCCTGATGTACTGGCCTGTCTCGCGTTGATGTGCCACGCTGGATGAGCTGCACTACCTGAGTCACTTGTGTGGGTTGTGGACTCCGTCTCATGCAACCACTAGAGTGAAAGCACAGCCAGATTTCAAAAGTGGCCAAAACACCAGCCAGAAAGCATCAGAACTGAGAAGCGGTCTGTGGTCACCACCTGCAGAACCACTCCTTTATTAGGTGTGTCTTGCCAATTGCCTACAGATCGATTTCACAGAAATGTGACTTGGATTTACATTGTGTTGTGTTCCCAAGTGTTCCCTTTATTTTTTGGAGCAGTATAAAAAGTTGTTATATAAATAAAAAATTATATAAAAAGTGTTGTATGGGTCTCAGTTTATATAAATAAAAACCTATACTTGTTGAAATATATATATATATATATTTCAACAAAAAAAACCCCAACAAGTATACTTGTTGGTATACTTGTTGGTTTTATATATATATATATATATATATATATATATATATATATATATATATATATATATATATATATATATATATATATATATATATATATATATATATATATATATATATATATCAACAAGTATAGGTTTTTATTTATATAAACTGAGACCCATACAATTATAGTGGATAATAATTGAAACAAATTATATTACTATTAGTAACAAATGGACATGAATACACAGCGCAAGTTATCCTGAATGCAAAAATACTTAAGAAATACTGGTCGTTTGTCTGAAAATACCGCCGTCTGAAGTTGTGACGTCATCGGCATCACGTGGTTTTGTTATTACAGGAAGTGAAGATGGCGGCCCAGTCGATGATCTCCGAGTCTGTTCTCGGCTGGTCTATTTTCACCTTTATACTTTTGGTAAGCTTCAATAGAGAGGTTGTGTGTCACATTCTTTTTATGAAACGCTCATAACCATCCTGTAGTCGGACTTTGTTTTTGACAGGTCTAGTGTTTTCGACAGACGTCCTGGCAGTATTCTTGTCGATGTTCTTTTTCATAATTCTTCTAGCTGTCTTACTTTCATGGTTTTGTATGTCGAATGTGGCTGAATGTCTCGAACAGCCGTGTCAAACTCCAAATTCCAATAGAATGTGTCAGATAATTTAACGTCGGATGGATAAATGTAGGCCATTGCGGACATCATATAAGAAATGGCCTATAATAGCTCAGAAGTTAGCACACATGACTACATATTTGTGCTGCGCTTGGAGACGTCATTGGGCTGCAAGTAAACCCTGAACTCGGTCAGCGACGACTAATCTGACGCCTTATTTAGGACTCAGCCGTCATTCTGGGTCTTAGACGTCTTAAGGTCTGACTGCCAATATGTTGCTGTGACTTGTCAGTTGAGCGGTATGGCCAGACTTTGAGTGGCTCTTTCTGTAAATCTAATTTGCATGCATAACCAGCATTATTTCCAAGAGTAGGGGAAAAAAAGACTGCCGCACCGCTTTAGATGACAGGACTCTCATTGATCTTGTTGGAAAATGGCAACCCTTGATCTGATGGGTATTTTAACATTGCCCTCACTTCCCAAAGCCTCTGTGTCCAGAATATGACCTTGTCATTTCGAAGCCATTATTTTCTTCCCCTGATTAAAAGGTTGCCTGCCCTTTAGAAAGCTGATGCCTCCTGCTCCTGTTTTGATACTGAAAAGGTCCCAAGTCAATAATGCAAATTGTCAACAAGTCTAAAGTTGAGTCATTGAAGTTTCCTTCATTGTGCAGTCCAGACATGCTTGGTTTTCAGCAGGTGTCTCGATAGTAACATTTAACGACACAAGCTTTCTAAAGTGCAAACTCTTTCCGAGGTATTATCCATATGAAACTGTGTTCATCAAAAACACAATTTTAGTTCTGAGCAGTAGCTCTTTGTTTGGCTCAGGATTGAAAGAAGTGTGGAATTGGGACAAGAAATGATCAGACAGAAGAATGCTGCAAATACAGATATCAAAAGGTGTCAAAACTGGCTAGAGATCTGTGTTACAAATCAATAAATGTGCATATATAATAATTGGAGTAAAAACCTGTCTAAAACAGTTCAAAATACCTGAAAATTATCATGCCATTCTTCATTTTGATTACCAATAAATTATCATCAAAAAGCCATCACTTGTTAAACTGCTATGACGCACGTGAAATAGTAGAAACAGTAAAGGAAAAAGAGAAGAGAGGACCCCAAGTAATTTTAATTTTTCATTGGAGGACGTGAGGTTATCTGTTTCTATATGATCAGTTTTATCATTGCTCTCTGACTCCTTGAGGGCCACATGAGTCCTGTCCATGTGTATGAGCATGGGCACTTTCCGCATTTCCACCAAGCAAATGTCTTGTAATACCTTCCAGGAGGCTTCAATTCTGATTCAATGTTGGAACATTTGTTCAGTACTTACAGCTCTATGAATGGTGATCAAGTTGTGATTCAATTTTTTTCTCAAGACGAGACATTCCATTCCATTGTATATGGAACACTATTGGTTAAAAACTGCAGTAGGTGTCCATACCTTCATTACCATGTCCATAATGGCAAGTTCATTCAAACATACCTTTTTGTAGACAGTCCTCTTTTTGCTAATGTTACTGATATTGAGTCCCAAAGCCTTAGCCCTCAGCTTAAAGACATTTTAAAATATTTATCTTCCTTCACAATTCTTGCTTAAGTGTTATGCCTGTAAGCCATTTACTGTGTCTCTTTTGTAGGTCATCCTTGCTTTCTGTTGGATCTACATTAGAAAGTTCCAAAGTCGTCAGGAAAGTGAAGTTATTTCAACCATCACAGCGATATGTGCACTGGCCATTGCCTTAATAACTTCAGCTCTTCTCCCGGTGGACATATTCCTTGTCTCATTCATGAAGTATCCAAATGGTACCTACAAGGTGAGTGTCGGCTTGTAGTCTCTGGGAAATCAATTTTAACAGTGTTAATGAGTTTTCCTGAGGCTATTTGAAACTCAGTTGCTTTCTTATTTTCTTTAGATCAAGACAATGTGTATCTGCTTTCCTATGCGGAGCCAATTCTTGGCTCATGAATGTGTTTGTGTTTCTATTGGAAGATGTAGCAAAGTGTGAAATAACATCTCAATTTCAACAGCCTGCAGTTTGATTTCTTATTATCAAGTCTATATTGCAGTAATAGACTTCAAATGTAAGCTGCAAATGTTAACTCCCCAGGCATGTAATCACCTGATTCAAGGTAGAATTCCTTTATGTTCACTTCTGAACTGATGTAAAAAGGCATCTTGCAGCAGCATAGTTAGTCACAACTTAACTGTTGCCACTTACCATCTGGTTCTGTACTTTCCTGAACTACTTTTGTATGCATTGACTATATATATATATATATATATATACAGTCGTATACAAAAGTTTGGGCACCCCTGATCATTTTCAAGATTTTCCTTTGTAAATCATTGGTTGTTTGGATCAGCAATTTCAGTTAAATGTATCATATAGCAGACAAACACAGTGATATTTGAGAAGTGAAATGAAGTTTATAGGATTTACAGAAAGTGTGCAATAATTACTTAAACAAAAATAGGCAGGTGCATAAGTTTGGGCACCCCAACAGAAAAATGACATCATTATTTAGTAGATCCTCCTTTTGCAGAAATAACAGCCTCCAAACGCTTCCTATAGCTTCCAATCAGGGTCTGGATTCTGGTTGAAGGTATTTTTGACCATTGGTCTTTACAAAACATCTCCAGTTCAGTCAGGTTTGATGGTTTCTGAGACAGATTTTCAATAATATTCAGGTCTGGGGACTGAGATGGCCATTCCAGAACGTTGTACTTGTTCCTCTGCATGAATGCCTCAGTAGAATTTGAGCAGTGTTTAGGGTCGTTGTCTTGTTGAAGTATCCAGCCCCGGCGCAACTTCAACTTTGTCAATGAGTATTGAACATTGTTCGTAAGTATCTGCTGATACTGACTGGAATCCATGCGACCTTTGACTTTAACAAGATTGCCAGTACCTGCACAGGCCACACAGCACCACAGCATGATGGAACCACCACCACCAAATTTTTCTGTGGGTAGCAAGTGTTTGTCTTGGAATGCTGTGTTCTTCTTCCCCCATGCATACCGCCCCTTGTTATGTCCAAATAACAGCACCTTATTCCAAAATGAAGCTGGCTTGTCCAAATGTGCTTTAGCACACCTCAAGCAACGCTGTTTGTGACATGTGCGGAGTAAAGGCTTCTGCCGCATTATTCTCCCATACAGCATCTCCTTGTGCAAACTGTGCTGAACAGTTAGATGATGCACGGTGACACCATCTGCAGCTAGATCATGTTGAGCTGGTCTGTGGGTTGAGTTTGACTGTTCTCAACATCCTTGGTCTCTGCTTATCTGAGATCTTTCTTGGCCTGCCACTCCGGGCCTTAACTAGAACTGTGCCTGTGGTCTTCCAGTTCCTCACTATGTTTCTCACAGTGGAAACTGACAGCTGAAATCTCTGAGCTAGCTTTTTGTATCCTTCCCCTAAACCATGATGAGGTCATTTGACAGTTGTTTTGAGGCTCCCATGTTGCCACTCTTCAGAGAAGATGCAAAGAGGAGAACAACTTGCAACTGGCCACCTTTAACACCCTTTCTCATGATTGGCTTCACCTTTGTATGTAGGTCAAGGGTCAATGAGCTTACCAAACAAATTTTGTGTTCCAATAATTAGTGCTAAAGGTATTCAAATCAATAAAACAACAAGGGCGCCCAAATTTATGCACCTGCCTACTTTTGTTTAAGTAATTATTTCACACTTTCTGTAAATCCTATAAACTTCATTTCACTTCGCAAATATAACTGTGTTTGTCTGCTTTATGATACATTTAACTGAAACTGCTGATCTGAACAATCAATGATTTATAAAGGAAAATCTCTTGGATATATATATATATATATATATATATATAGGGGTGGGAATATATATATTAGGGGTGGGATTCGATTAAAAAAGTTCACCTTCACCTTCACCTTCACCTTCACCTTCTTCTGCCACTTATCCGGGGTCGGGTCGAGGCAGCATTCGGAAGCTGTTTTAATGTCTTGAAAAAAAATTCAATTTTATAAGCATTTCAAGTCAGAGTAGTGGAAACCCTGGTCATTGTGTAGCGAAAAACACCCCTGAACAAAAGCAAATCATCCTAGCTGCCACGTGTCTTGTGCATCAGTGTGATCCGTGGACTGGGAACTCCTGCACTTACAAAGGTTCCCCGTTGTCTGGAGAGCAAACTGTTAAGTTAAATAAAATAACAATGATTAAATGCGATTAAAATATTTTAAGACGCTAATTTACTATTAATCAATTAATCGTGATTAACTTGTTAAAGTCCCACCACTAATACATATATAAAAATATATATAGTGGTGTTATAGCTGCTGTATGTAATTCGGCTCAGTACAGACAAATTTCATTATATTAATGTAGCAGCCTGTTTTCAAGAGTTGCATCAACATGTCACATGGCCATCTAATCTAATCTAATGAATAATGCAGCTTCAATAGAATTAATTGAATAATAAGGAAAAAAATATATATATATATATATATATGTTACAGTGTGCACTTGTTGTGCTGTTTTTTTTTTTTTTTTTTTTTTTAAGCCCCAAAAGACTGATACCAATTTTTGCTGTTTATTGTTTCTTTTTTTCACAAATAAATCAATGACAAATAAATCAAAAATGACAAAAAAACAATACAGATATATTTTACTAGCTATATAAAAGGACAAATTCTATGTTAATAGACGGATGTCTTTCAGCTTTTGTCTCCTATCTGGTGTTTCGCCAACATTTTCCTAAACTGCTGACAGATGCTTATTCTGCGATTTTAGGAATTAAAAACAAGATTACGATGATTTCTTAGTATTGAAGACAAACACCTGCTGACTATGAAGCACAATGGTGTTTGCATAGGTGTAGTCCTTGAACAGGTCAAAATCATGTACAAAAGAACATGGTTCAGCTGAAGATGAAAGTCTCTTTCATACATGCTCATTACGAGATGTCAGCGTGAGAAGGCAGCAGCAATGCGCAAAGGATGAAGACTGAATGAGTGAATTAAAAGCAATTATGCTACGTCAGCCGCAAAGACATTTCGTCTGGAGCCAGGTTGAATGGACCTGCTGGAGATGATGAAAGTGCTTGAGTGCATAATAGTTGTACTGAATTTGCAGGATCATTGCTTTGTATTCTGAGCTGTGGGAGCATCACCATTCAGTACATGTCAAGGCTCTATAGGCAGATGCACATGATTTATTCTCTTTAACTTTGTCTTCGTGCTCAGTGTATGAAGTGAAGTTTGAACTGTTAAATTGCGTTTGAACTGTTAACAGTGACCTGTCCATGCATTTGGACTCGAAACTAGACTGAAAATGTGCTTTGAGAAACATCTGTAATTTCATGGTGTTGGATTGTGTGGCTGCTTTTGCCTTTTTTATTGCAAGATGTGTCCTTTTGATACCCTTATGACTCTTGATGGAACTGTATTGTATCTTGTTTCCCCGTTAGGAATGGGCAGCAAGTAATGTGACACGGGGCCATATTGAAGACACAGTGCTGTATGGCTATTACAGTAAGTACTTAGTTTTTATTTCGAAGTGTGAACTGCTCTTTTTTTCTCTATAAAAACCAACATTGTCTGTGTCCGTTTGATGTTCATAAAATCCATATGTTGGCAAAATGACACAGCAGCACCATGCTATACATCTGTATGTACATTGCTTTGGTCATAATCCTGCATTTTTTTTTTTGCATTTTTATCCAATTCTACACATTAGTAAGACACTGAAGAGATAATGTGAGAATGAGTGCAAAGCAGCTTTAATTTTGTGTTGATGTTGGTTGCATCGTAGCATTTCTACATTTATTTAATGTAATTTTTGTGCATCCACGAAATGTGATTGTTGATGCCTCATTTTTATTGGATAAGAAGCATGACCAGGAGTATGGAGTGTGCTCCACAGTAGTGCAATTCAATGGAAACATTTTCAGACTACAAGGAAGAATACCGCTGTAGAAGTTGTTGTAGGCTTGGTCTGAGTTCTACTTGTGCTGTCTCTAAATTCGGTCGCAAAAATGCAATGATTTGGTTTGAAGCCTTGTGTGTCCATTCATTGCTGCAAACTTGATGAATTGCTGAGGTCCTACTCTTCATGCATTCCTTCTTCTTGATGGCATTGACTTTGAAACTGTACTTCGACTGTCCATCGGTGTTGCCTTTGTGTGGCTCCAGTATTTTGTACTGTCACTTTCTGACATCCCTGAAAGACAGCTGACTTTAGCATTTTTCTTTTATTTAGAGAAAACAAACGGAAGAAATCTTTAAAATACACAAATACTAACCTTGTTTCAAAACAGAATAGTTCAGACCAAGGTTGTCTGAACGTAAAAATTCAACCATTTAAAAAGGAAAAAATCAACGGTGGAGTGAATTCGGGAATTTTGGCAATGCCTTTATTTTATAATTCCATTACTGAAAGAAAACAATTTCATCCAATTTGTGTTGCTGGCTTCTAAGAAATCCACCTTGCAATGGTTTCTCACCCATCTGTGAAAATGAAATACAATAACAGTGACACAAATTACTATTGCAGATTCAGGACAGGTTGGAAAATCTCACTTATTTCTGTACTCTGAGCTAGACTGGTTTGTTATCCAATTCAAAAAGTTTGTGGTTGTCAAAAATGATCTTTTGTAATATTGCACGAGCGTGATATCACTCGTTGTCATAGTGCTTCACTCCAAATTCACTTTTATTATACCCTTAAAAAATACAATAACGATTGTTTTTGATGTGAAGACTTGACAAGATGGAGATTCATGGAAGCAAAAACAAAGACTTTTCTCCCTCAATATAAAAAGTATATTACATGACTGCATGTGACCGAGATGCTGCAGATGTGCCTCACAGTGGGGAACAGACTGCGTTGTTTCTCTTGGGAGCAGGGCAGCGGTCGTGCGCAGTTGTTTTCATTAGAGTACTGACCATTCGTTTCTTCACTCTTATACTTATCCATCAAGTTTCGGTTATCATTATGTACTCCTCATCCCATACAGTACTTCTTTGGGGACTCATCAGGGGAAATATTACAATTTCTAAAATGAAACAATTTGCTTGTTCAACATCTACCTAAGTTTGCTCAAGTAACAACGTCAGCTCAATCTGTAGCTCCATCTGCTTCACAGAGTGCCAAATCTGCAAATGATTCCTGGATCCAGATGGTGATTCGGGACTCCAAAATTTTATTGAAAACCATTATCAATTTTGTGTGAGGGACAAAAATAACATCACGCAACACAACATCCAATTTAAATGACTAACAAATATGTATCTTATCAGTATTTCTAAATGTATTTCTTCATATGTGCATGCATTTAGAAATCTATATATTCTCCATTTCCACATCCTCTTTCATTTATTTGTTTGTCCATTTGAATATTTCACATTTTCATTAATCTGAGGAATACTAAATACATAAATTAAGTGGGTGGCGCTTAGTTTTTGAGGTCATTTGCTAATCGGAAGATAGATAAACACAGATGATCATATAGCCTCCTCATGGCTTGCCTTTTCCTGAATGGTAGTTAGTTGCTGCAAATAGGGGCATTTTATATTTATTTATTTATGTATTTTTGTCAGTTCTTCAAGTCACACTGTTGCACATCAATAAACATGATTGTCATAAAAAATATTTGCGCCTTATTTTTAGTTTATCTATCCATGAGGCAACGTTCAGTCATTGCAGTGAAACTCTGTTGCGCAATTTCGAACAGATGCTAGTTTAAAAACGCTTGTCAGCACACTGTTAAAGCGTCTGTTCAAAAAATGTCATTTTCTAAAAACGCAAGCTGTCACATGGCTCTTATAGTCTAATCACAGAAAACAGTTTTGTTTGTGTAATGACATAAACATATTGCCACTGACATACTGTGAACAGTACATGAGAAATCAACTAGTACAATGAAAAGGCAGTTTGTCTTCTAGAAGTTAATGGTGTTGAAGAAATTTAAATATGCTTGTGCTTGATGTTGTGTTATGCAGAGCAGAGGTTGGCAAAGTGTGGTCTGGGGGCCACATGATGTCCTTTTTTCAGCTCTTGTCAGATCAAATTGTATCTGTAAAAGAAACTTTGTTTATCATCAGTTATAACTGAATCTGAATTTGAAGACCAACCTATTCAAAAATATCTTCAAATTAAAATTTCACTGTTTTGTTTTTCTTCCCGCAGAGCTGTTAATAGTTCATTTTGGGTTCTTAAAATGCAATAGTATCATTGCAATTTGTACGTTATTTCTTGTCCTCAAATAAATTAATAAATAAACAAAAAAAATGTCCACACAACTCATTACCACTCCTCTCATAATATCCATAATATCCCAGCACTTCACTGTAATTACTAAATACGCCTTTGTAGTGGCATTAATTTGGTTAACCATACACCAATTATTTATCAATTATGATGTTACTAGATGCAGAGCAGCTAATTTAGTCTTAATTTATTCAAGAAACAAATTTACAGCCCTGATCATGTTGCCTGTCAGCAGTGGTTTGCATATTTTCAGGTAACTTGAAACCCCTCATCCATGTGCTGCTGTCATGTCTCACCACACCATTTACGCATTAATATTCATATCATCATGGAATTCTTCACTCCTATTGCGTTGTGTTCTATTAGGTTAGTGTTATTACTTTTTTTTTCTCCCTTCATTCTTGCTTCAAGAGACATGACTTTTCTATTTACCAGTAGGTGGAGACCAAGCTCCATCATATATACACTGATTCCTCACCAATTTAACCTTTTCAATTTAAATGTTGCATGACATCTTTGTGGTGGTTCATGTGTCGCATGATGATTAGATTGACTGGCAGTCTAGCGGCATGCTGATCTGAGTCTCTATGTATTTGATTGCTGTACAGAAAATATAGTCAAGGTCCAACCAACAATATTACACAATTAGGAGTGATTCTTTTGTATGTGATTTCAAGATGAATGTGGGTTTTTCCGTTTGTCTTGAGATTCATTGCCCAGCTACATTATTGGCCGATGAAAATACATATTCTTCAATGACATCATCTTACACTGAACATGTTTAGTTGGGATTTTGCATGTCTGGCAATATGCATGCCAATCTGTATATGTGAGGTTTTACTGACCAGGTGGATAAGTGTCATCGAACACATCCTTGAGAGTCATAGTAGCTTTTGTCATGGTCTTTGATAGAGCCCAAACTTGAAAAACCTCCTTGTTCAATCTCCAGCTTCTATCCATTTATATATTTTCTTGGACTGGTACTTCAAAGCAGTGGTGCATAAGACCCTAAAGCAACAGGGCAAAACACCCCCGGGACGTTTGAATAAATCATTGGATTTCTCTCTGCCATTTCAATGCCATTTTGTGGAAGAGGAGCAAGAGAGGATGCCAGCCTCTTGTAAATACAATCTCTACTTTGGTTCTTCAACTGCGATGCACAAAAAAACCCTACATTTTCGCTGAAAGGCTCTGTAGACCCCACTTTCTTTTAAGAGCTTCTTGAAAAACCTGGACAAATTCCAATTATATTTTGAGGGTTTGCTTTATGTAATGTGTATGTATCCCAGATGATGTCATTTAGTGAAGAAGGAGCTGAATGTTTTCACCAATGAACGTGCAGCATTTTCTTTTCACCACCTCTCCTTTGAAATTGTCTGATTCTATTTTGGTATGATTATTTTGGCCATCAACATCTCTTCAATATTGTCGTTCATGGTGCTGAAATGTAGTGCAGTGTTTCTCAGTACACATTGACTCAGATCACTTTGCTTAGCCGAGATATTTGGAAAGGTTCTTGCCCAAACAGTGACAACAAAGGAGACCATGTAGAGCATCAGAGTGAGTGTGATGTGGAAATAAAATTACTATTGATCACCAAATTCACAAACAGCAACACTTGATTTATAAAAAGATGTTCATAGCAGCAGGACAGTCCTATTTTCCCTGACTGGTCAATATGCCCTGGAGAGTGTTTTTAACCATTACTAGTTCAAATAACCTTGCTTTTAAATCCAGTGCTAAATGGAGAAGCTTTCAGATCTATAGAGCGTATTAAAATCAATGAAAACTTGCACAAACAGAAGCATTTAGTAGTGTGTAAACCATATCGTCTAAATGAATCTAACGTCCATTTGCAAGTTATTCCCTGCAGTTCTTGTAAACTTGTTATTGTTGTCCGGCTCTTTCACTTGCACATAAACAGGAAATAAATGACATTTGGTAGGTTCTTCTGCAACATTCATTCTGAACAACTAAATAAACTATTATTTAGAAGGTGGTCCTGCAAATACTTAAAAAAATAAAAATAAGTAAATAAAAATATCTTGTCATCAGGATTCAGTGTAAAAAAAAACAATAATTGAAAACAACAAGGTCATGATTCATTTCTTGTAGTTCACCGTTAATTGAGCTGTGAAAGCAAAACCGGTACATTTTCAACCTTCTATCTTGGCTCAAACAGGAGTATTATCCCTGGTGTGGCCCTTCCAAAAAATGGTTTCTCCCTTGATGTTCACAGGAAATGAGAGTTCAAGCTTATCTGGCCCTGCCTTTCAGCATGTGTCTACACAGACAGATATTTTCATCTGTCTCTGGAGTCCTTTGTCTGAGACACTATTTTGGTGAAAAATCACCTATGACAATAAACCAATTCATTTCACTCGTCTAGGTTAAAGTCGACCATCAATGACAGCAGTGAAGAATTCACAACGGATGTTGCAGTGTTTTGGTGTTATAGTGGCAACATTTCCGAGTCACAGTTATTTTTATGCCGTGTATGACTCAATATACAGAAATGAGTTTGTAGGGTTTTTTTGTCCTCTCTCCTGTATGACACAACTCTTGATGCTACCACTTCTCATGCGTGTGGCTATTAGTGGGAGCATTGCTTCATGAATAAATGAATGGATAAAACTATAAAATACGAGGCTAAATTAACCTTAAAACATCAGCAACATCAAGTGTAATATTGTGTCAAATACATTGTGCCAGAACCAATTTAATTCCAATGTGTCTGTGGAGCTACCTGTCTGAACTGTGCTGTTAATTTTAAAAAGCCTATGACTATATAAATGTAAATATTTACATGAAGCACATTTGCAGTATTTACATTCTCATTTGTATTGTGTTGAACTTGGGCACTTTTTTTGCCCCCATAAATGCATTTGCTAATGCTTTATTGAAGGTATAGTTTTACTGGAGCACAGCCGGGTTTTTCTTTTTGCCAACTGGTCCGGAAAGCTACTGCTTTGATGCCTCACAATACGATGATAAGTCGCGCACATCACTTCACATTCAGAATTACGTTGAGTGGAGAGTTATTAAAGACCTTTGATATCAGGCGCACCTCAAATCCATCACAGCCAGTCATAATTGACTATGAGAATGACTTTCTCCGCGCTCTATTATAAGCATTTTTTGTCTGTGTTTTATTGTCAGAAATTTTCTATTACCAATTTATAGATAAGATAGGCTCATGAAAATGTGATGGCTTTTTATGGTATTGGACAATAAGCAGAGGAGGGCTCCATCGGTTCTAATCTCATCGCATTATTGAATTCCCAGCCCTATTTAAATGAAAGCTGGGTGAATTCCATTAGTCCAATGTTATGATTGAACAATTGGCCACAGTTATTTATATAAAAAATAAGTTTCTCACTCTTTCATCCATGCAAGAAGTCATAATTAGCCACAACTCAGTCACCCTTTTTCAGTTGGTGCACTGTATAGTCTAGTGACTTATTTGTTTTCGACATTTTGTAGTTTTCTAACCACAGCGGAAATGGTTTTGTTCAATTCATTTTTTTCATGTTTTTACCTTCTCAAACACAGAAATGTGTACATAAATTGAAAATGTATTTGGAGGGTATTCATATTTTGTCATTCAAATGTTTTTAGCGTTGATTATTGCTTATCTATTCAGATTATTGTTATGCTGCAGATGAAATTCGACTCAACCAAGAAAAGAGCCAACATTCTAGGAGCAGGAAAATCAAAACGGAACATGCTTCTATGCTTTGCCTTTTAGTGATTGGACACTCAATTGAGCGTGACGCAACTCTGAACCAACACCGCTTCAAAACAACACGCTGGTCTTTCTTCATCAAGCTCAGATGAATTAATGAATTCCTTTTAGTTGTATATTCGTTTCTTCTCCGTCATCATCACCACCAACACCACCACCACCACCATTTGTCCATCAATTTCCCCATCTCTGATCTTTAGCCATGCTTAGAACAAACAATTAAAACTGTTGAATGTTGGGTCTTTACTGATTTTAAAATATGAAGTTAATTTAGCGTATTCCACCGGCACACATTTGAGCCCAGTCTATTGATGTATTTAGCATTCCTTATCTGGTTGTATCTTGTTGTTTTTGCCAGGTTATCTCGTAGAATACATTGAAAAAAAGGATGAAAGAAAGTCTTTTTAAATCATGAGCTTGAGCCAAGTGATAATTTTTAGGCACACAGAGTGAATTTACTAAAGTATTTCTAAAAAGTATGTCATTGACTGAGCCCATAAAACATCTCTGAGCTGTCTACATTTAGCCATAACAGTCAAAACTAAATGGTGATGAACTGTTTATATCTAAAAGGTGTAAAATATGCTGATAGAAAAAGATTTGTTTTTCATTTGTCTCCCTTTTCCTCCCCACAGCGCTCTACTCTATCATCCTCTTCTGCGTTTTTCTGTGGATCCCCTTTGTTTATTTTTTCTATGAAGAAAGGGACGACGACAATGTCAACACATGTTCGGTAAGTATACATTATCTCCTTCACTCATTCCGGTTGTAAATAGCAGACAAAAGACTATGTTGAAAAACTGAACAATAAGGATTATGACATGTTAATTGACTGAGTGAATTACAATTCTGCCCGCTAATTTCTCAGCTCAGATTTCTAAGCTGTTAATATTGCTCAAATCCTCTTAAAGCTCACTTTGAACTTAGTTTTCATTAATAACAATGCCTGGGGTGTTCATATCCAGGCTGCTAATGTCAAAAGGCTTCATTGTAACAAACCTACATGGCCCCATTTCGTCCTTGCCATTCGCAGAGGCGCACAGAGGAATCCAGAAAGATCCTGAATGGGTTTCTGCCAGCTGCCATCATGAACTCAACCAATGTTATTGGCAGTTTCCTACGTAATAATGTTGAGCAAGTTCATCCTCCTCTCACAGCCGTCTGCATCCATATTTAGAGTGTATCGGATGCTCCCTCAACAAAATCGTTTAACAATGATTATGCTTCAATACATGATATTTTTAATGTATTCTTGATGGGTTGTGGAACACCGTTAATAAATGCTTTGTCCTATGATGGTGAATGCAATAAATCAATGAATAAGGTGACATACTTTTCATGACATTAAATCACTTCTCACCCCCAGAAAGTATTCTTTTCTCAGCCATTACAATCAAGTTGTGTAGTTATTGTTGCAGAAATGGCTCGGAAGTTTCACTTCCAAGGGAGTTTTAATAAAGATGGATGTGACAGTGCGACCTCCAATATGACATTTTTAGCTGATAGTGGCAGTTTTCTTGCCGCTTATTTTTTTTCCATTGTTTCTTAAACGGTGTGGAGAGCGGCATGTCATTGCCATTGGGTTTTTTTAATAACTATATGGATCTCGATTATAATATCACACACTAAATAGGGTAAGACCCCGCCATTTCTTTAATTTTACCCCCCAATAATGTCCCAATTTATAAGGGATGATTGACCGTTTCTTTTTTTCTTTCATTGCAGCAAGTGAAAAACGCTCTGAAGTACACAATTGGATTCGCTGTTGTCTGCGTCATGCTCCTCGTAATTGGGTGAGTATTGAGTATGGGACGCTGGTGGACTCCACAATGCCATTTGTCCTACAATGATAAGCTATTCAAATTTAAAAAAAAACGGTGTGCTACAGTTTATGGGTATTCAACCTGCAGATTGAGTCTTTTTTTCTTCATGGGACACTACTGTGTATTGACGTTTTTTTTTAGTCATCCTTCGTTCTCATCACCTTCTGGGGCATATTCCTAATGAGTAATTTGTACTTGCTGTATCTCTGATTAGAACTTGATGTTGCATGTAATTGACTACCGTGAGTTGTTTTCCATGTATGGATGAGTAATAACAAGATATTAAACGTTAAAGTATATAGTTTTAATTGACTGTCTCAGCTTAATTGCTGCTTTTCCAACTGCCAATTGTTGTGGCACTGTCCTGGTAATTGGAATTTATCCTTGACTGCTTTCTATATGCGGCATATATTAGGGCCAGTTTTGTCTTCAATGGAAGACCATACAAAATAAAACAAGTCATGAAGCACAGCAGTTGTGTATGAGCGCGGCCACAACCAGAGAATGCAATTTCTTGAGACACATGACACATGAGGAGAAAGATGAGCTTTTTTTTTTTTTGCTTTTCTGCATGGACAGACTTCTTTGGATGGTTTTCTAGTCACATGAAATGAGTGGAGAAAGCATTACATTACATGAATGAAATATGAAATTATGCACTGTTTAGGCAGATGAAACGTCTCGATCAAAAGAATGTTTTGTTGGACTGCCTTTGGCTTTGATTGTGGCACATTTGCTTATGATCGTGCAATATATACCTGTGCCGTCAGGGGAGGAAGCGAGCCACAGGTGGTGCCTCTTTGTCAGCAAACTTTGTTTTTGATTGCCGGCACTTAATATGTGATCAAATGTGCTGACTTTTGGAATAGGAGTTAAGTCGGTTTCGCATGTCCCGTGTGACTTGGCTCGTCCCAACAAGGTCTGGAGAAGGAAATCGATTTGGTTTTGGCTGCCGTACCCTTTAAGTATCTTGGTCAAAGACCATAACTTGAATGTCATTAAATATAACATAACATTTGTCCATGCTTATTTTCTATATTGAGTGGCAGCACAGCATTTTCTTTAACATATTTGTTTCAAACCATGCCACTTTCACAGTTTTTTTTTTGTATTTTTGAATATTGCAACAGTCGTACATGGCCTCGACCTTAAACTGAATTACTTCTTTCAGGGCATTTGTTCCACTTCAACCCCCTCCTGGACAGAATGCTACACAATGGGAAAAAGTTCAGGAGATCTTTGAAGAGCTTGGAAGTAGCCGTAAGTAATCAGCCAAGTCTAATAGACTTTTGCTGGCGACAATGTTTTTCATTGTTGTTTTCTTTATATATATATATATATATATATATATATATATATATATATATATAATGAGTATATTTTGTTTAGTTTTTCCAGATTTCTTCTTCAAAATGAAAGTTACATTTGCCATATATGCTGTCATTGGGTGTGTACATACTACTGACAGAATACACATTGTGGTTCCTTTTACCATAATTGATTGTAATTTCAAAACGGTTGAAGCCCTTTCAAAGACTAAAACATGCTTTGACAGGCAGATTTGTTCAGATCAGTTCAATGAATTTGTTTTTATTTCTATTTTGAAAAGCCACTAATTAGATAGATATTGTTAAACTCGCCCACCATCATAAAGAGAATCACAGCTGTGTATATTTTTGATATATACAATAGTAATTGTATCAAATTGCTTTTCTATGTGTGCATACTGAAGGTTTATATCTTCATTTTATTAAATTGATTCAGGAACAATGCTGCTAAAGCCATTCCCCTTCATCCTCACTTGTTGAGTGGAGTGTTAACCTGTATGCACACATGCTAATGAGGGAACATTTTCTGCGCAAAGCTTCAAGCAGTCCTCTGGCCCTTTTCCATATGAATAGGAAGGAAGTCGAACCATCTGCCCTGGACCCATAACCCCCCTCCCTCCCTCCCTCTCTAACCTTTGCTTTCTTGGCACAGAAGCCAATAATCATGCTGCTCAGTAGAAAATACAACCATTCTGGCTCTTAATCTCTGCAATTTTTGAGGTACCGATGTGCATTTACAGAAAAAAAGATGGTAATTTGCTCCATGCTGTAATCCCACTGTCTACTGTGCATGGTGCCCACACTCCCTGTGAAGCCACCAGGTTTATTTACTTGGTCTGTGAAAGGAAAATTCTGATGAACTAAGTTGCTTTCTGGCTTACTTTGGAGGGCATTTGCTTCATTTATTTTTAAAAATAAAAGTCACACGTTTTTTCCATCACACTCATCAGGGTGTTGAATATCAATCGGCAATCCCACAGTTCCGTATGTTGCATGTGGGAAACCTATGTTGAAGACAACGGTGTGTCTCTCTCTCATATCTATCGCTCAGTGATTTTTTTGGGGATTATCTCAGGCATAAGAAGGGGCTCATCAAGCCCCTTCAAGCTTTGACAGCTGGTGTGACACCCACTAGTGCCCTCGCCTGATGGGTGGTCTTCTAGCCGCCTCAATCAAAGGTGACACCGTCCTCACATGCTGTTCAAATTCTGATCTGATCGATGTATGAAATCATGATGACAGCATAAAATGATGACCAGATGCCTCTCCAGGGGAAGAATTTCTTACATTTGAATTGGTGCCTGTAAAAAAAGCCTTGAATTGAATTCACAAGCAGGTGGACAATAGTTATTTGGCACATGCTTTGCAATACATCCTGATAATAACAATATAATAATAATCTTGTGAGTATATAATTTTTTATATAGGTAATAATGTGTAATAATATTAATTTTGATACTTGGTGATGGGATTATGAGGGTTCATGAAACTGAAACCTCACATAATTTTTACCAGTAGCAGCAATTTAGGTGGGATCTCAAATTTAATTCCGATTATATTCGACCTGCTCATTTAGATTCAGAATTAAATCTGCAGGTTGCCATGAGCAAGCAGTGTTTAAAAGTCAGCCAGTTGTGTCATGTGTTATTCAGCAAAAGACAAATGTGGCTGGGAGTTTTTATTGTCTAAACTAGGGAATGCAGTATGTCTCAAGTGTGTAGCTAATGTCTTGAAAATACTCTGATGCCGATCAAGGATTGCGTGATTTTCTCCCCTTTAATCGGTGGTAGAGTGAAGCGAGTTTCTCCCTCTTCGACTGCTTTTAAATAAAACAAGAGCAGCGCGATTACGAGTAATCTAGATAAGACAGATTGTCCTGTCTGAAAACGTGCACCATCTGCAGGAGTGAACGCCAAGAAGCCTTTTGATAATGTGCACGTGGCAAATAATCCATTGATGTATCTTTGGGAGGTCAAAGTGAATTCTCTAATGGCCCGCTTGTCTTTCTACCTGCAGATGGTCTACCTGCACTGTCTTTCTCCATCAGCTCCTTGACCTTGATTGGCATGCTGGCAGTGATCACATACACGGTGAGTGAAGTCTCAAATCACCAGACAGTTGCTGTTTTCATGTGTTAAGTGGAGGTTCGTCGGCACAACAGCTTAATTTAGCCGATCTTCCAACAGGACCTTTTCAGGATCTATGTTGTCCAGTTCTGGATACATTCTCTCTTACTTGTTGACTTTGATACCGCCAATGCTTAGAGCCGACATATTGAAGCTGTGAAGAATGTAGTTTTTTTAAATAAATTTTTAAACAAAATAAATGACAAAATTTTCTAACGAATGTTTATGCTTTAGAAAAGTGTGACTCATGGACAAATACATAAAACATGAAGTGTTTTTTTTCCGACAATTTCTCTGATGATTCTGTGGGTTTTGTGATAAAGCACCGTTTCAGAGTTGGTAATGCCTTCTAGATTCCAGATACAGGCAGCTGTCTTTCACTTGATCAACCTGACTTTTTCGTGATATATTTGCCCACTGAAATGACTTATGAAATCCTTATTTGTTGTCTATTTATATACATAAATCCAGCCATGTGTCCTTTCATGTTTTGAACCTGTCACTGTTTCATTCCCCCCATAGTTGTTGCTGTAACACTTGTTGAAGCTGCCTGTTTTTCATTGCTGTTTTCTTCATTACTAGACTGTGAATATTTCCCTGTTCTGCTGTATGAGTGGAAGAATCATTGGACAGAGCTTCAATTTCAACAACACAGACATACTAACACTATTTAATTTGGATTGCGTCCAAGAGAGCGAAAGGAGGACAGCCAATTACAGCAGTTGAAGTAAATGGAGGAATTCTAAAATACATTTTGATCTGCGTGTTTGGCTTATTGTCTGTTTGTCTGAAGTGGATGGACTATTTGGAACATGTATAATAAGAGAAGTTTTGTAAGGTTAAATGGCAGTAGACAGAGAAAATTAAACTTATTGGTTTAGATGTGTCATCTTAACGTGAAATCGGCCAATGTATACGCGCAATTTTACTGGCACTCACAAGTTTCTTCTTCCCACAGTACTTAACTTGACGGTTTACAGGGCTGAACTATGCGGACAAAATCAAATTGAAAAAAACAAAAAAAAAATTATGGAGGTTATTGTGATATTGTGGTCTACCCTCACGTATAAAGTAGTCACAAGCATTGGGTGATGACCAAAAGGACAAGATCAGCTTTAGGGATTATGGTCAAGGGCACAGGCATTCGGTATGGGTCAAAGTAGAACCATGGAGAAGAGCAGGAGGAGGCCACAGGGCAGGCTGAGCTGGCCTCAGAACGTCACAGAATCCTACATGAGGAGCTGGTTGAAGTTGCTGGCAAGAGGAGACTCTGGGCTTCTCTACTGAGTCTTTTGCTCCCACTTACCGGATAATAATCAAAAACTGTACTGATGGATGGTGCGACTTTTATTAGATTCACAATTCTCTTTCAATGAAGCATCACTGTAACATTTACAAAAATGACCATGTTGCATCATACATTGAAATAGGGCTGCAACTAATAATACATATGGTTGTCGACCAGTCACAGAGTACCGTAAAGATTAGTAGACTAGTTGTCATACGACGAGTACTGGTCGACAAACAAGGCAACATTTCAAGTTGTGGTGTTGTAAACTAGAGAAAATAAAACAAACAAAAAAACGACCACCACGTGAATACTTTATTTAAATGATTCTGGAATGTCAATTTTCACTATCTTTGTCGACTGACGGTCCATACAACAAACAACATCAGCTGTCATTAGCATCATGGCCTGTTATTCTAGCAGTAGGCAGACAATATAGGCATGAGTGTTCGTGTTAGCCATTACTACCATCGCAATGTGGTTGTTTACTTGGTTCTCGACCAAGGAGTTTTTAATACTTGTGGAATAAATAGACAGCACAGTACGAGCAAGTGAAACCCGCTTTACTGAGGTGAGGGGGATTTTATGTCTCTTGGCAAACATCCCAGGTGCATTACTATCATCTTCTATATCTCCTGGAGCTTCTCTCCTTCCTGCTGAGACTTTCAGTCCAAGCTTTTTGTTTGTCACGCATGAACAGCATGTCCCCGAAAAAAAAAAAAAAAAAAAGCTACCAGATTGTTGCATTTCTTCTCGAATTGGTGTCTGATGAAAATGTGAAAAATAATATTCCAAAACAGAATAAATTGAATAAAGAGTAGCTCCATTTGACGACCAGAACACACTTGCACATTAGGAAGACAGGAATTTACGCCTCAAGTCATTGCAAAATGCCCTTCTGTTGGAAACTGGTGAAAGCCTTATCAATATTTATGCCAAATGATTGCTTTTAGGAAAAAAAAAAAAAAAAAAAAAAAAAATATATATATATATATATATATATATGTATATATATATATATATATATATATATATATATATATATATATATATATATATATATATATATATATATATTTTTTTTTTTTTTGTCTTTTGCCAAAGGAGCGGTTTTCTGGAGAAGATTTTGGCAGTGCACTTTTCCTTTATCACTCAGGTGGAAATGCCTCGAAAAGCACTGCAGAAAGGCCACTAAATGACATTCAATAATGCCCAAACGTCTGCATGTGGCCTCTTTCGCTGAGTGTCCCTGCAGTGGCACACCTTTTTGTCAAAGATTGAAATGTTTTTATTGTAAACATTGCTTTTAACTGAACATTTTAGGGTTTGTTGCGATGACAGGATGTATGTCCTATACATTGAGCCCACCGAGAACTACTTAAAAAGCAGAGCCATACATTTTGATTAGTTTTGCAGTGTGTCCTGTGGTTCAAATTAAATATGGAATTCAAATGCTAGTTGGATCTGTAGCAGAAGCCTTGATAAATCAGTAAAAATGACTTTTTCGTCCTTTCATTTTCCCTCAAAAAAGAGGCAATTGACCTGTATCTCTCTTTTTACACTCTGCAATCTCACTAGTCAGTTCAAATGATTTCAGCCAGTGTCTCCTCGCTCGGCCAGTCGCACGCTGCAGGAAGCCTGCTCTGAAGCTTCTGCTGGTTAATATTAAACAACATCAAGTTCAAAATAAGTAGGACACTCTGTCTTAATCATCTGCTTCCTTTTGGGGAACACCTGCATTTTTACCTTTACATGTATCTTACATGCAGAGTTGCAAGGCAGTGTGATGGCAAAACGTTTCTCAGGGGATCTGGAGCAGGTTTTCCTTTTATGAGTGTGTTTGATATTCGGGACATGCTCCGGCCTTAAGAGCTCCATGATTCATTGTAGGAGGCGACATTTGCCGGTAGCAGAGATCCACAGCTGAGACTAATAATAGTCAAACCTGACTTAGTCTCCCATGTGACTCCCTTAGTATTTCCTTGCGCTTGGAAGATAGTTTTTCAAGAAATGGGTTTTGACATTTTATGCTCTTAACAAGGCAAAAAGCGGACTCTTAAAACAAGGCCTCGGGTGGTCTGGGTTTTTCAGTTTAATTGTTGATCTTTTCTGTGTTTTTTTTTTTATCACTAAACCGAAAGAGTGAGAGTAAAGCAACAGATAAAAGCAAACTCATGAGTCAGTGTTGTTTTGCCTTTTAAGTCATTCCTAAGTAAATGACCTAAATACAAGTCAATATCATGTGTGTGTATTGAATGCAGGTTTAATATTCACTTCCTCTCTGAAAGGATCGACGATAATAAATATTATGTTCTGCATTAATGGGCCTTGCTGTCACATGGGGGCACTGTTAAGCTGTAAATTGCAGCAGGGTGATACTAGCCAGTGATATCAACACAAAATGGTAGCAGCCGTTTCACCAATAATGACCAGCAGAATGACTAAATCCTCCATTTTAATGCCATTTGTCTCCCCCAAAATGTGATTGTGTAAGTGCTCCCCATGTGATTGTAACGCTGGGATTTCTTCCCTTCAGGCGTATGGGATGTCTGTGCTTCCTTTGAATCTGATAAAAGGCACACGGAGTGTTGCCTATGAACGACTGGAGAACACTGAGGACATTGATGAGGTTGAGCATCAGATAGAGGAGCTCAAATTCAAGGTCAGTCACCTCACAAACATCCACTACACTGATGTGTTTAAGCAAACTTTTGGCATCCTTCCTTTTAAGCAAACTCTCAAGTGGTGCTCATCAGTTTGATAAAATAACAAGAAGCTTCCACACGTCTTTTTTTCACAAGTTTTACATTTCTCTCTGAAATTATTTGTTGTCATGTTAGTGCAAAGACGGACGTCCACTCTCCTCAAGGGACAGAAACAACCTGCAGGAGCTTGAAGGGAAACTGCAGGTCCTCAAGCGCAGAGGGAGACACCTGGAAATTGCAGAGAGGAACTGCTGCTCAAAATTTGGCAGAGCTCTTAGACCTTTCAAGGTGAGTTCTCATCATGACCTAATCTCTAAAAAGAAAAATGTCATTTCCATCTGAAGGCAAAATCTAATATATGTGTTCTAGTTGAAGCAACGCTCGAGCTATTGATGCACGGTAGTTTTGGTTTGCAGTGCTGTGGCTCTCCTCTTGAATCAAGGGGAGGAGTCAAAGTTGTTCCGCTGCTCCTCCACATCAAGCAAAGGCAGTTGAAGTACTGGGGAAGGCATATCCAAGGCACTATATCTCTATGTAGGCCTTGTCTGTTCCCTGAAGAGTGGTAGGAGTTTTCTGGGAAGAGGCAAGTCTGGGCCTCTTTGCTCTGGCTATGGCCCCTGTGACTCGACCTTGGATAAGCTAGAGAAGATGGATACATTTAATGACAATGTCAATACACTGAAGCACTTGTGAAATATTTTGAGAAGAAAAAGAAAACACTGATTTTTGACACCCCTTTTTCTTTGACTAGAACTGCAGTTTACATTTGAATTAAGTCCATTAACGAAAGTAAATGTAATGTAAAGTGACATGATTTTCATTTGGACATAATTTTTAATTTCACGCTTGCATCGTTTGATTAAAAAAATACATATTCATTTTGACAAATTGTGGTTTCTGACTTAATTGCAGACCAGAAATGGGATATTAAATAGTTTGATATTTTGAGCCCGTAATGAACAATTTACAGATGTTAGCGTTCGGGTAATGTTGAAGCTCTAGTGGCTGGTAGCCAATATGTATGTCTTTATTTTGGAAGGTAGACTTGTGATTTGAGCAACTTTTACATCTGTGAAATGGAACAGAAATGATGTCAGTTTATATTGTAAAAGATGTATGGACTGACTGGAGCTGTGTGATAATAACTGGTTGAGAGTAGTTGATTCACTTTTGGTCATTTTAGAATAAACAATTTCATTGGTATTTTTTTTCCAAGAAAAGCCTCAATATCTTATTAATAATGATGAAATTCCTCTCATCTACGGCACTTGAATCGCCAGTACAAGAACAAAGTCTTGCAAATGTAAAAATTTAATTACATGCTGCAAACTTTCTGAAAGAAACACTTTGTCTTAAACTGCATATCTCACTAGACACCACTGTGGGTGTTTCAAGATTGAACTGAAATCTTTATTGCGAGGCTTTTCTCAACACACTTGATCACGAGTTTCTGACTTTATTTAGTCTTTTGAAAGCATCGATTATTTCCCCTCCCTTTGCGTCTCTTTATTTCTTCTTCTGCATTTTAACTCGAGCATATACAGACTTCTGTTGATCTCAAATAGAAATTCTGCTTGCTTTACTTAGATTGAGCAGTAATTTAAGTTCTGCTGTGTGTGGTTTGGGACTGCAGTGTTATGGACTTCTCTCTCTCCGGTGCCAAATGAAATTTTATTGAAAAAAAAAAAACACCTTTTATAGGGATTCAGTCAAGTCATTTTCTCAATCTTCCTCGTGGCGTTTTCATCCCTTAATAATTCATATGTGACCACACTGAGTTCTTTTCTTGGATGTTACAAATGAGCTCAAGTGTTGGCTAACTTTTGATTGACAGCTCTTAAATCTCCATGAAGTATGGTGAAATGCTCTCCGATGACCTGAAGAAAAGTGCAAAATAAAGAAAAAAGAAATAGACTTTTACCCACGTCAAGGTGATTTTTGTTTTGATGTGCCTGATTAGTCCTCAGGCGTGCCTTTTTTTTAAAGCTCAGGACGTGAGATTGACAGTTTGATTTAGAGATCCTGATCCTCTGGTGAGGCTGGATCCTGTTTTGTAGGTCACCTTGTTCATTTTATCTTAACTTTGCAATTAATCACTTTTGCAGCAGAGATGATAATCTTCCCTTTACTTCTGATGATTGAGTAGTACACTTAGTACACGGAACAAACCTTCTCTCTTTACAAGTGCCCAACTTCAACTGCCTGCTTCAAGTGTTCGGAATGGGTCCAGACAGAATCATTATTTTATATTATGTTATTTTATATTGTATTGTATTGTGTTGTGTTGTGTTGTGTTGTGTTGTGTTGTGTTGTGTTGTGTTGTGTTGTGTTGTGTTGTGTTGTGTTGTGTTGTGTTGTGTTGTGTTGTGTTGCGTTGTTTTGCATTGTATTTCACGTGTAGTCTCCTTAAACCTGCAATTACCCATATAGTGTGTCATATTTTAAGGTTATTCAAGAGGTAAAGAAAGAGGTCAGGAGTAGCCCCCTCCTGACCTCCACAACTCTCCATCCGTCTGGATCATGAGTTGCCTCCTCCCAACCTTGGGTAAAGGTGGCAGGCGGTGTTTGACCAGGCCATCTGGCCACTTCTGATAAAAGATGTGACAGAATTAATTAGCAAGGCAGAAGGCCTTTAATTTGAATAGAACATGTTTTCCAATGTTTGCTTTGTCTCTCTGCTGCAGATTGTCTTGGGTGTTTTCTTCATCCTGGTGGCTCTGCTCCTCACAGTGGCACTGTTCATTTCTAAGTAAGTTTTCATGCATCCCCCCTGAAAACTGGGTCAGTTTAAACAAATCTCTAATATTTTTTTATGCTTGTTTTGATGCCTTTCTCTGTTGTTTGTCTCAGTTTGGATAAAGCCCTCCATTCTGCTGGAATCAGCACTGGTTTCATAGTATTTGGCACAAATCTGACCAATCCTTTGAATGAGCTCCTTCTAGTCTTGCAGCCTGTGAGTACCAGTCTTGAGTTCTCCTTCATGTTGTTTTTGGGGATCTCTTTGTGCTGAAAAGCTCTTGAAAGTTATTTTTTTTTTTTTTTTCAAAGAATTTCTCAAACATGATTATTTCACAGTTACAGATCAGATTAACTGCAATTTATTAATCGGGATGACTCAATACTTTGATATGATATCCAATGCTGCGGTCCTCATCCAATACCTTCTATTTGTCACTCAAAAAGTTGTAATCTCAATATCTAAAAACCCCACACCTCCGACGTTGTGCACAATTGCTTTGGCTTCATGAAGAAATGAAGCTTTTGACAGCATAACTCAAAGTGCAACAAGTTTCTGAAAAAAAAATCATAGCACACGTACATATTAACAGTATAATTATATATATATATATATATATATATATATATATATATATATATATATATATATATATATATATATATATATATATATAAAATATGTGGTGACCGATGAACCCATTTGCCAGTACATTGGCGGCGATGTGACCATTGTCCTGACCACATCCTCATAGCTGACCGATCAAAATTACCAAACTATACAGATTAGAAAAGCTAAAATTTATATTTACAAAATCTATATTTTTTTTCTCACCTACACTTTGCAAAATGAAAAGCACTCCTCACGGGGCACAATCACAATCACCTTGACTTTACTGGGGTGATTTTCAGGGTCACTCCTGCCTGGTTCTACCATGCTTTTCTGGGGACAATCATGAAGAATTGCACAAGGAGCTTAGGGGTATTCAGACAAAAACTGATGCATCTCTATTGCTGCATCAAGGACTGCAACAGCTGGATTGTTGTCCAGTGAAACGTCCGCGCCGTCATCCGGCCCATTTTGAGGCTGCACCTCAAGGAGACAAAAAACATTCCATTCCATTGTGTTCCGCTTTCATTTTGTGATTACTTTTCTGTAATGTTACTGGACCGAAGAAATACAATTTACAAAACTTTCCACACATTTAACCATTTGAAAAGAAAAGCCTGCTTGTATTCATCAAGCAACACAGACAAAAAAAATTGTTTTAATATAATTTTTTTATCCAGTTTTTCTGTTAACTTGGATTCGATTATTTGTCCTTGGCATGTTTGAAATATTGAGTGAATGTTTATCTCACATCAAACATACATCCAACTTGATCTGAGGGATCGAAAAAGAGCAGAGAGAAGAACAGTTCACATAATTTCTGTGCGTGAAGCGTGAAAGCAAACTTAGATGTAGGATGTTGGATACAGTAATAGCACTATAAGAACTATATTAAAAAAAACACTATACTTAAAGTTTAAACATGAAGTGTTAATTTTAAGTTATTTTAAGTTATTTGACATTTTGTTCTAAGCAACAACAATACAGTATATTGATGTGGTGTGTAATGGTGTGTGGTGGGTAATGTGATGTAAAATTGTTGTATTCACTCCCAACAAAAGTGTCAAATGTTTAAGGGAAAGGGCGTATACACTATCTGTATCGTCACCCTCTGTGTTGCTATAGCAACGCAGTTGAAGACGCATATTAATTATGTGGACAGGGATCAACAAGAGAGCTGCATGTTACAGCCGTACAGTGTGGCCCCTCTCACCTATACTTATTTCATAGTTTCAATATACAGTATGTTTAGGTACACTACAAGTACTACAATTCTCCCATGACATTTGTTGATGTTGTTTGCCCTTTTTTTAAACAGTAGAGTCAGTTTCTGAGTTTGTGGAATCCCAACCCCTAAAGTTTATATTACTTTTGGATATACCTGATGCCACTGACACTGATTTCCTACCTTTGATCTCATACATTCAGTTCAAGTGAACAACCACACCTGATGGGAAAAACTGCCTTTTTGATTTAGGACATTTCTGCTGGGTATCTGGTTGCCTTTAACTTGAACTAGAATGTACTGTAATGTGATTTTATTGTGATAAAATATAATTGTAACCTTTTTCCCTTGTTCATCAACTGGTTTACTGTCTCTTTAATCATTTGGAAAAATACATTTTTATATGATTTTCCTTGAATCATAGGTCTTTCCTTTGGATTACATCCTCATCACAGTCATCACTGTGTACTTTGTGCTCACATCCATGGCTGGAATCCGCAACATGGGGATCTGGTTCTTCTGGATCAGGGTAAGCACATGCACTTTTCTACATCCATCAGTCTTACTGGGGCATTTTCCACTGACATTACTTTCTCTTCTAGCTGTACAAAATAAGACCGAAGAGAACTCGTCCCCAAGCTCTTCTCTTCCTCTGCATGATCCTCCTCTTGATTGTCCTTCACACCAGCTACATGATTTACAGTCTGGCACCGCAGTATGTTATGTACGGAAGCCAGAAATACCTCGTTCAGGTGAGCAAAAAGTTCGGCTTTTGATGCGATCCAGAAGATAAGGCTGCGATGGTGGCTGTGTCAGTCATTCTGGAGGTGCAAGCTTGTTTGTTCTGCCGGTGGAGGCAGTAACCTTGCTCAAGTCAGCCCACAAACATCCAGACAAAGCGTTTTTATTCTCATGGCTTTTGTGATGAAGTCTTTATATATTCAACAGAGCTCCGAGAGACATTTTAGCTGGGGGAGTCAGTGAATTGTTGCGCTTGCAAAAAACATTATTACTTTAATCTGAGTGTCACCATTTTTAATTAATTTGTTGTCAAGTCAACCATGGAAAACAAAGACAATGGACAGGCTCTGTTGTGGGCGTCTGTTTGGCGTATGTGACAGAAATATGTCACTCCAGGATCAAACCACTGCTGTACTTTTGTTGTATAGTAGTGAGATAATTTTGCAACTGTGTTCTTTCTATTGACTTAGTTTTTTTTTCCAAGTATTTTAAACATATTCAACTTTTATTTTTAAAATGCACATCATCCTCCACAAAGTCTGAACTAACCAGCTCAGACTGTTTTTTTTTTAATCTGATGCTCCTCTGACTTGACCACACATTAGACCGCACAACACAATGATGCGGCCCTCCTTCCTTGTTTCCTTGTCTGTCTGTGTCGCACAGCTCACGGAGCTAATGGCTAATGTGACGTTTCACTTTAAACTTCTATTGACACTGAGGTTTTCCTCATTCACAATGACGAGTTTACAGATTCATGAACACAATGAAATGTAGTTTTTAGAAAGGTAGACTGATGTCATGACTGTTATGTGTATATATATATAGATGTAATCTGGTTGCTTTTATACGTTTGTGTGCAAGAGATTGACACACACACAGTATATATAGTCTGTGCGAATTAATTCGTGACAAAACAGGAAGGGAAATGTTTGCTTGACTGCAGGAACTTAGTGAGCAATTCGCAATAAGGATTTGGATATTTATTGTGTGAGTGCCTGCTCTAAATTGTCTTCTGCACTATTGATATTTGTCACACTTCTTTTCTGAAAAGCATATTGACTTTATTTTATTTCTTTATGTTTAAACAGAGTCAAACACCCACAGCACAACTGTCATCTGGGAATTCTACTTTAAGTGTCACGAAAAACTGTGATGCTGACGCACCCGAGGGTAAGTCTGTCATCTCTGCTCAGAAAGTAAAAAAAAAAAAATCATAATAATGCAGACCTAATAGTGAACATGTTGGACAAGACAAAAATGTAAAACACAATGATGAAAGATTCATCGGCCACACATGGAGCAGGAAAACAGAAGGGTGCACAGCGGATCCATTACATGCACAACGCTGTTCTGTCATCTTTATCAACATTAATTATTGACTTGAAATGATAAAAGCAAGGACAAACATTTACTAATTCAGTAAGTGTCCTCTCGCTGTCTCCATGCCAACACTAATTACAGAAAATCAGCCGTGAAATCACATACGTGTGAATGCGCTCCTTCTGACAGTAATTTATTCATTTGCTTAATGCTCAAATCTGCCTCTTCGTAGGCCGCAAACAAACAGAACTTGTGAGTCCTCTGAAGAATAATTGTATTCAGACCTCGGGGTTGATTTCCAATCGAGGATATATGTGTGTGTGTGTGTGTGTGTGTGTGTGTGTGTGTGTGTGTGTGTGTATATATATATATATATATATATATATATATATATATATATATATATATATACTGTATGCTTTGTGGGTTTTTATTACTGCATCATTCGCTAAAAACGCTTTACTCATGAAACGATTATGTGGGTTTTATAGAACTTTCATTCATGCTTTGTCTCAGACGCAAACAAAGACAGTGTTTCTTGGTGTTTCAATTTTAGTATTCTATTCAAAACACTGAGAGACAGAATTAGTAATACTGATGTGTGCAGTTACGGATAATGGTTTATGTGCAATTTGATATGGTTCGCAATGTGCATTTTATTTAGTCTTAGATTACTGTTTATATAATATTTGAATCTGTCGGATGTTCTATAATAGCCTTATATTGCTGAGACTAGTACCGACGCAATTTCCTGAAATGTTCTTAAAATCATTATCCGAGACCGGCTCCATTGTGAGAGCAACACTTCACAGTTTTGGTTCTAAAAATGAGAGAGAGAGAGGATTTAAATGGCTGTTATTGTGTGTATTTATCATCTACAGACACATTGCAGTTTATCATTTCTTGTTAGGTAGTTAGACTATTTTGTCTGAATGTGCGCCTGATCGAGAGAACAAGCAGCGGTGAAAGATAAACGTCATGATTATCCCAACCCCCTGTGGAGTCGATCAAAGAAGCCTTGATTGCTGCGCGTTCTTCTTATGCAGTGAGTATTGTTTAGGAATGATGCGATCGCGCTCCTGAGTCCAGGCTTTTTAAGTCCAGGAAATCTATCATACACTCTGGACTGCTCCAAATCTCCCGAAAGTCTCAATTCAAAGCGCTGGAATGCTTGTTCAGCACCTCATTGTATTCCTGTCTCCTTGAAGCAGTGTTCTCTTGTACGAGGACTATCGTAGGTTTGCTTTTTAAAAATAGCTTTATAAATGAGCCGGGAATGGTTTTATTCACTTTTTGACGTTTGTACAAGTTTTTTCCAGCACCCAGAAAACAGAAGAGCTTTTCAGAGCCGTTCGTCCTGGTCTTTTGTTCTCTGAATTATTATTTCTCTCAACCATTCCTCTCATGTGTGAAATCTCATCCACTGTGTAGAAAGATCAGGTGTTACATGACAAGGTAGCTCTTAAAACTTCACCTCTTTTAACGCAACATAGCTGGAACTCAGGGTAATACCTGGCAAAAGGGGACACTCTTATCTTTTATCAAGACCTGCTATAGACAACTGCTACACTAAGTGCAAGTATCAAGAGCTACCCAACTATAAATTGTATTGGATTAATTTTCTTTGCACATGTTTGATCAAACAGCATGATTTGATGACATGTTTTGAACTACTGCTGTGTTTCCTGGCGCCCTTGGCAGCCTGCAACACAACAGAAAGATGGAGGTCGGGCCTAAACATAATCTGTCTGCTTTAACTTTCCATATTCAATTATATTTGACTTGCTGGTAGCACATTGCCACTCTCAAGTTGGAAAAATAGCGACTACTTCCAAGAGGATTTTTGCATTCTTTGTTGACACTTTGCGTGTTGCATCTTGATGCATTGGTGTTACAATGTAGTAAAATGTTTGGGGTTGACGATGCTAACCTCTCATTGCCACTACATCTCAATGTCTGCGCTTTACTGACGGTGCCTCCAAGAAGGTACTGTGTCAAAAGCTACTTTGTCTACCGAGTGACATAATTGACAATACAGAGCAAAAGGAGCGCCACCCAATGGCTTAACCCTCACCCCAACCTTCATCTTTCTTTTGTGTGACACTCCAGACCACTTCACCTAGACAGGGTGTGAATAGCTTCAGTTGATAGCCTGATGTCTCAACATGTTGGAGACCTACTTCAGTTGCACGTCACAGTCTCTATTTGACTCCTTGGGAGTGAGAATGTGTTGCCATAGTACGCAGAGGTCTACTTGATGATTGTCGATATCTGACACCTTGGGCGTGAGAATCTGTTGACCTGGTTACACCTGTCCTCTCCACGTTGTTACCACATTCCTGAACTTCATTGGTTCTTCATCCAACACCACGACTGTCTCTCTCTCTGTCCAAACCATTGTCTTTTCTTGTCACACTCAGACTTATTTTATTTTTTTAAGATGAGTGTCAGCTGTATTCAAGAGTTGAGATGTGAATCTCATGAAAGTTGAAGTTTCACTTTGCCAGTATTATGTCTTCACTAGAATGTCTACTTTTGCGAGTGTTTATCACATGCTCCTGCAGTAGTGTCAGTGGTGCTTTTGTTTCAAGCTCATGCTGTTTGATATCCCCTATCAGGACTTTGAGACGCATCAGTTTTAGCTGCCGTAGGAAACTCCTCAAATCCTTTAAAACCACCCACAGGTAATGTTGCTCTGTTTACCCAAGGTTGAACTACTATTACTGCTCTCTTCCACATTAGTCAAGTTGAAAATCGTAGAACGCTAAGGGTGTCTGTGAAGGTACTTGTTACAGCTCCATATCAGCTGTGGGGGAAACAGACTGGTGACTGATTGACCACTTAGCCTGGCTTGTGAACAGACACAGACTATCAGGGTGAACAGGTGCTTAATGCCAACATCTCCATTGTCTGCTGTCAGGTCATTACTGAGCCATTATTCACCTTCTCTTAAGAACGTTAATTCATTGCCTCAGTGACATGGCCCAACCCTTCTTGATAGAGATGATACGTGCGAGTGACTGTTTGTTTATTGCAGGTTCAGGGATAGTATTAAAAGTTGTACACATCATTTCCCTTGCTTTCTGTTCAGTTATGAAGCCTTTGATGACCCAGATCTTCCTGTCACCACGTATGTTTTGGGTAGAGTTTCAAAATGTAAAAAGCAATGATGCAGCAATTCTGCTTTTTTCTTCTTACCTTTTAGCTTTGCTTTTGACAACGAGGCACATTAATTATTCATGTCCCGTTTCGACTTTGTTTTCCCTGCTATGGTTGCCTTCACTAGAGATGGAATAGCATGTTGTTCCACGCAGATAAATGAGGTCACAGGCTGCCCAAGTACACCATCAATTGGGCTGTTGAAATATGGCAAATGCAATGAAAGAATGTTAATAGTTTTAATCCATTTAAATTTTCTTTGACATTCTTTATTTCCTGTTTGACTATTTCGCTGTCGAAAGTGTTTGACAAAGGTGTTATTTAGTCTCTGTGCGACCGTGTGTGTTGCTGGAAACGTTCTGAAAAATCTTTAGCTTTCGCTCTTAATTCTGAATGATAAACCTTGCTTCCTTTTTCTGCAGCTCTCCGCCTGTTTCCTAGCAACTTCTCTGTTTCCACAACATTATAATGATGAAGGCTTCTGGGTTGTCATAAATGTATATGCTGCCGGTGGGATGTCGGATGTTTCAACGTGAGACTTTCTCAACGCTACACAAATGAATAGTTATGTGTTTCTGGAGCGCTTTAATGCGCCAAGAACTCACTGAATGTATTTCTTGTTTACAGTGTGCATGATGGGTAACATTTCTCCTGTCACACTGTCAATAGAATAGCACTCAGAAATGTCTGCTTTTACTCCAGAATGTCCCATAATTACGTAAACCCATGCTGCGTGGAAAAAATGCACAGGTCAGCTGCAGCATCATGATCACCGCGCTCATGTTGCTGCCAAGACAGAAGCTTTGGTGCAGTGGTTCTTGGCTGCGGTGACTGGAACCTATCATGAGCATTCTAAAAAAAAAGATTGGAAACCTAAGTGTATAGATGGAAACTGATGTATTTTCTATCCTTAAAAACATCATCAAGATTCTTCATATTTTGGTCCCCTGTTCTCCGCTTTAGACAGCTTAAGCCCTCTGTTACACACACACACACAAAATATATATATATATATATATTTTTTTTTTTCTACCATTCTTATAGATTTTTCTACTGATGGATAGATGAGGTTTCATGACACAGCATTGAAGGGTTGATGAGGTTTCATGAAACATTGTCCTAATTTTTAGAAACCACCAGGTGGCACTGTCTGCTGCGAAATGTTTGGACTAATTCAAGGGAAACCTTACATAAATTCTAATCCAAGAGTGCCAACTAGTAGCCTCTGAAAATTAGGCATCTGTTTCATCAACACTGCAATACTGTTTCGTGATACCTCATTCCCCCATCACTGGACTGACTCATTAGATTTTTAATACAGTTGTAGCAGTCTGTGGATGTTCCATTAAAGTGTCCCTGTTAAGGTTGGTCTGAAGCTTTGGGGGAAATGAATAGGATAACAGCAGTGCGTCATACTTAACAGTGTACACTTCGAGTGTTCCCTCATCGTTCCCTCAACATTTGAGTCACACTTTACTTTTTATTGACAAAAATCAGCTCAGTAGCTCATCATATGGAATACAACTGCACAACTATGTGACACACTTATACCTGAGGTTTATACCTTCTATCATGAGTGTACCATTTTATTGAAACTCCAATCCCAGAAATGTCTACTATGGCGTGGAAGCTTTTGGTGACACGACCAGACCATGGACGGTCTGCAGCTCAGGAACTTGACAAGAAAAACATGGCTTTTCCTACAAGGAGAAAAGATGCATTAAAAGCATTCGCACAATACTGCATCTGCAGCTGGAGAGGCTTTTAACAAGTAGCTCGCGAGTGCATGTTGTGTATGTGTGCAGGGTTTTTAACGTCCGTCTGTGTTCCAGTATGAATGCGTAGACTTAAGTAATACATTATGCATCCCACCCTGATCGGACGGGACAAAATTACCCGGCCGCCCACGGTGACCCGTGGTCTTATTCTAGATCCGTAATGATTCAAGGGTGAGGAGGGTCAGCCGTGTACATGGTAATATATTTAGGCAGAGCGCTGTTATGAACCATCTGTAGGCCCCACTCAGAGCCCCACCATTCAGGTGAGCAGCTGGGAAGCTACAGATGGCGGAGCTAGTGGCGGAAAACAGCCGGGTCACACACAGGGTTGGCAGAAGAAACGCTACTTCTGTTATCAGTTGCTCTTTATGTGGACCAGTGGAGTGTTTGGATGCTGTTTATTTGATACCTTTATTACAGAGTAGTTTTTCAAAGAAAGGTCTCTGTGTCTTCTAGATAATTGTGCCATTGACAAAAGTAGATTTTAACTCTTCTTTTGGGACTGTAAATCGTTTCAAAAGAGGACACTATCTTTAACCTTAAAACTTTGAGACCCCCAGCTCGGTGCCTTGCTAGTCCATCACAGGAGCCAGTTTGGGGCACCTATCACCTGAATAAGGATTTGTGGTAATGTGTGTCTGTGGTGGATTGCTATGAATGGCACCTGATAAACATGTGATTCATTCCTTTTGAACTTATTGCCCCCTTGAACTGAAGACAGCGATATTAAATATGCTTATCTCAACATATCCAGTCTGTTTCAGCCCATGTAAACTCCTCAGAATTGGCATTGTGAAGTCTGAGATTGAGGTGTCTTCGAAGTCTCAGGTGATAAACAGCTGCAGAGGCTTAGAAGGACGAAGCAATTTAAGTTACAAATATGAATTTGGAGTGAGACATGTTGGACTTTGTGTTTCTCTATGCCTTCAGATTTGCTTAAAAGTGAGGATGGAGATCAGAACTACTCTACACAAACATATTCCAAGCTTTGTTGTTCTGCACTACACCAGTCCCCCTCGTCTGAAAGAAACTATTCCCTCACTATCTTCTTTCACTAACAACTCCTGGCTCTTCCTCCTCTGCCTCTTTATCATGTTTCATCTTCCTTTTCATAACCTTTGAGGAGTCCGGTGAAGCTGTTTATCAGAATAATTCTGAGTGTGCTGTCGATGCTGGTCAGGCCATTAGCCCCGTCAAACTTCAGAGGAGTTCAGACTCTCCTTGTCGTTCTGGCTGCAAACATCCCAGTAAAAGCTCGATCACAAGTGGGAAATTTAATTGAAAAACAACGCAGGTCTAGAACATCCCTGAAGCAGGTTGCCTTTATGACTCATGTCCGAAGGTTTCCTGTCGTCACTAAGAGTTTTTGTCACGATTTAGCCCTTTTTTGAAAAAAAAAATCTATTAAATGTTTCATCGTTCCACTTCTATCCTGCGGTGAAGTCATATTCACAGTGACAGTGACACAGCTTTCCTCTTCAGAAGATTGGTTGTCGTTTTCAGTTACATCGATGAAGTTGCCGCAGGCGCTTCTCGATGGCGACACTGCCAACGGTTTGGCTTCTTGAAAGGGAGACGGATCCTCTTGTAACATGCTTGTATGACACAAGCAACACTTTGGTGCAGCAATAAACACTGTGAGTCTTTGAAGAGTTCCTTTGTTCTGTATGTGAGTTGGATAATTAATGTTTTTTTGGATGGAAGTGAATTGAGAGTTCCATCCGCCGTTGATGCGTCTTCTCGCCGCTGTGTGTCATGGAGCAATGACGCAGTAGCAAGACAAAGGAGGGACAAAACCATTGCAGCAGGTTCTGAGCCTCCTCTCCATCAGACAAGCCTGGAACATCTCACCAGGGAGGCGCCCCCTTTAAATGCAAGAGGGCCATTTCAGTTGACTCTGTTCACCGTGGCTGTTGCTCCACACTGAGCCTCTCCCAAATGGCCGGGCTCCTCCGCCTTTCTTTAAAGGAAAATCCACGCTCTGACTTTTCTGTGGCTGAGGACACGACATCAATGCATCAATGGAAGACCTGAGCCGAACCTGCGTTTTGACAAACATCAATGTGTGATCTAAAATGATCTGGCCGACAAGAAGTGTATTGATCACCGCTGGTTGAGATGAATACAAGACATGAAGGTCCAGTCTGTTCTTTCAGCTCTGTTTAGCAGCATTCATCAGAGGCTCTTCACTTCTTTTCACACCCCTCTTTGTAAAGTCCTTCTGCTGTGTCTCTGCAAACGTGCCAAAGAAAATACATTGATTTGGAGCAACAAGGTGTATTTTTCAGTTCTCATTCTGTCCAACAGCTTCAGTCCATCATGCATTCCTCTTGTGATGTGCACGATATGGATTACTTGTCTGTGAAAATCAAAAGGTTTTCTGGTTGTATGTTACGTGAACCGCTTGAAAAACACCACTCTTTCATTTTTTCCAGACGAATGCACCGTCACCAGATCCTACTTGTTCCTGCACAAATTCTGGTTCTTCAGCACCATCTACTACTTTGGTAATTGGGCCTTCATCGCTGTAAGTATGAAAGATTCATTTGCTCGTGGTAGTGTCTGTGGTAGAGATCAAAGGAGATGAAGAAGAGAGTGCAGGCAGGGTGGAGAAAATATGACTGACATTTGGTCTTTGATTTTGGGAGATGTGATCTCACTGCTAACCTGCCTCCCACCATGTCTGAAGATCTGTGTATACTGATCATGTTATTCAGCTCCTTGCTCTAGTCAGTCGTACTAAACGTCCCATAATGCATTGCTATGTGTTCGGGTGGGTGTCTGGATTCCAGGTCTTCCTGATTGGTCTGGTGGTTTCCTGCTGCAAGGGGAAGAAGTCCGTGATCGAGGGGGAAGTGGAGGCCGACGACTCTGACATGAGTGACGACGAATACGTGCATTAAATGTCCACTATATATATATATATATATATATATATATATATATATATATATATATATATATATAGTCAGTGATATGGCAAAAATCTGACCACTTCCTGGACAAATGTAAAATGTATAATTTATTGGTTTTAGACGGCAGCGGCTTTGATTGAGATTGTAGTTTTGAACTGCGTCCTCTCCCCCTCGCTTGCACGGGGGGAGACAGCGTGTTTAAAGCTGTACAAGGTGTTTAACTTGCGATTTACCTTTGAAAAGCACTTTCCGGCGGAAGCTGTTTGACACCTGGCTCTGATTTACCTTCCGAACATCTTACTAGTAAGCGACACCAAAATAGTTTGCGATGGTTGCACGCTTTTTTTGTTCTTTTTTTAAACTAGGAACTTCATCTGTGTGACAGAATCGATTCCATTTGTTCTCTTTCAGTCTTAACGGCTGTGATTTTGTTGCTGTGTTTTATTTAACCTCCGTTTCTGATGCGAAAACAAACAGCTCATTTGACTGTAATGGATGGACGGCGTGATTCTAAATGGCACTGTTAATTGGGAAGTCAAATGTCAGTGCCTCATGAATAGAAATGACTGTGATGGGCACGTTATTGAATCAACCAGCCTGGGAGAAACCCGCCTGACGCTCAGTTATTGTACAGTATTTTCTGCCTTGAGAGCGTCTTCTGCTTGAGTCCTGAAACATCAGCGAGCCAAGGCGTCCGCCAATCTTCTTTTATTTGATATCTGTGTTTAATATAATAAATCTCCTTGGGAATCCATATTGTTTCTTCTTTTTGGTCTCCTCCCTCTCAACCCTTCCCTTTTTTGCAGCAGCTGGATCGTCCACTTCTCTGGTCCATTTTTCATTCCAAAATTTTCAAATCATGCAGAATTCCAAGACGTGAGGAGAAGGAGAGTGAAACTTCTGGTTGAATCTAAACTCAAGACTTTTTTTCACAAAAATGAGACATGACAAAGTTCCGGTTAGACACAAAATTCTCGGAAAAAAAACAAAAAAAAAAAAACGGGGGTTGCACATTAAGGAAAGCTGACAGCAGGATTATCTTGTAGCGACTCACGGCTGTGGTGGATTTGCATGAAATAGTGTGCAATTAGAGTTGGCGGCATGTGTAGCCTGTCATGATTATTGTGCAGCCTGATTTGAGCAAAGTCATTATGTGAGACGACGCCCCCACATGCATTAATAAAGAGAATCAGCCCTGAGCTGAAAACATGGAGCGGAACAGAGGAGTGTATGATCTGCATGTCACATTCACAGCTTGAAATCTTAACTGTTTTCTTGTTTTTACCTTTTACTCTCCTGCAGCTTTGCTTCTCTACCAATTACTCACCATTTGAGTCCGTGATTTTTGTACCTGTTAAACCACTTAGACGTAGGGAGATCTCCTCCGTTTAAGAGGTTTCATGGGTGTCACGCAGCCAGAGGAAGAGCTTAAAAATAGAGACATTTCAAGAAACCTTTGAGGGTTTCGTTGGAAATACATGACAATTTTAAGTGGAACTGTGTAGCTCCTCCACGTAGAGGTTGGTCAGATAGGTGTCCTCATGGATGTCTCAGCAGTCCAGGAGGAGGCCAAGGGTGATTATTATGGGTAATGTCCCTTCAATTGTCAAAGGGGTGCATCAATATTTCCCCAGGAGACTTTCCTCAGGGGGAGGAGTGAGCAGAGGAAAATTGATTTATTGGGTTTATTTGTTGTTCGGGGCGCCTTGTCTTTCCTTTCCTTGTTTTTCTTTTCTCGTTCCAAGGTGTTAATGCTCCGCAACTCCGTTCAAACGTTGAAATGTTCGGCACGGATTTGGATCATTCCGAATTTTCAAAATATTCCAACTTCAGCCAAAAGTTTCTGGGCAGGAAAACTAAATAATAATTTTCACCTAGAGACTCCATTCAGAGTTCCATGTTCACTCACTCATGTTGAATCTTTTTTTCCACATGAAATCTCCTTCCAACATCATGAGCAATCCTCACAAACGCTGAGTTTTGCCCAGCCTGCAGTGCGTGAAGTGATTCGAGTGTAAAAGAAATGAAAGCAGAGAAGTGATTTTCACCTGTTTATTCACCGTTTTGTCCTTTGTCCTGTGCTCAGAAAAACACTGAGACTTTCAAAACATGCGTGAGCCTCACAGCGGCGCAGCCAATCCCTGGTCCATTAACTCCAATACAAAGTCGTGAGCTGATATTCAGAAAAAAAAGAGAAGTGTCTCTCACTTGCTGCTGAACGTAAACGGTTTGCTGGAGACCTGAAAATCTGGCCCGGTGCGGAGGAAACCCATTCGAACGGTACGTTCATTTTTTTCCATCAGTTTAAAAAAACAAAAACCAAAAACTTTTTGTTTACATTTACATTTTACCATTTATTGCTGCGATATCCTAAGGAATTGCATTGTTTCTTCAGCAGTCCTTTAACATGAAGTAGTTAAACGTTTGAAAGAACATTTTCCGCCCTATTGACTTTGTCCCGTGGATTTTGTTGGTTGCAGGGCCTGTTGTGTTGAGGCGGCCTGACAGGCTGTTGATGGACTGACGTTTGTCTCTCCCCTCAGTCAAAGTGACACAAGATCAATGTGATTCCGTGTTTGAAGCCTCCGAGAGTCAAATTCTCCCTCCTCTGTTGACCCAGCTCTATCAGCAGTCGCCTCGCTCCATCTTTGTTTCGAAAGCCTCCAGCGCAGAATATCATGAGCTCATTATTCTCTGGAGCCGAGCCCACAACAAATACGCTGAATCTCTTTGAAAAAAAATGAAAGAAATGAAACCAAATTTACACTTATGACAGTGATATAATTCACCACGTGGTGCTGCCGAGGATCCTCACTTTCACAACCTCCCATTTGAATATCCTTGGGTCATAAAGCAGCGTAAACGATCTCCGGGGGGCGCTGGAACGTGTCTGCTCCCATCTCTCTCCAGATGACGCTCGGGTATTTATTGGGACGATGCTTCCAGGTCTGCAGCAAGAAAGCTGGCAGAATTAAACTGCAGATGTGCCCCACAGATTGATCATCCAAGATGTGTTTTTTTTTTTTTTTTGGATGGAAACAAACTTGATCTTTTCTTTAAGAATCACCTCACAATGAAGGAGTTCTGTTTTTCAACTGAGATGCTTTCACCTCTTGAAACCAGCTCCGTGTGACGTCCGTATTCCCCCACTAGTCCTTTGTTCTCGGTAGATGAGGTAGAAAGTAGTGATAGAGTCCTCTTTTCAGAGCTCAGTAGGAGGCGCTCCTTGTTGAAAAAATAAAATGAAGTTTCATTGAGATATAGATGTTCATCTGCTGCAGTGGCCTCTGAAAATCAGGACACCGTTTCATGAAACCTCATCGACCCATCACTCGTCCTTAGATATGAGCCGTGTCCTCTGCACAGTCTCAACAGGTGACTAGTATGTGACTTTGTCTTCCACATGTCTTCGTGGGCATCTTGGGAGAAACCCCCGACGATGACAGCCAACAGAGCTCAAGACTGAACTGCTTCTGTGCCTGCTCTTGTGAGTGAAAGACGAGAAGTATTGGTTCATAATTGATGTCCAGATTCTGGTTCCGCTGTGAACTTTTAAAACTCCGATCAATCTCCAATTAAGTGGAGCACACACAAGTAGAAGACTTCAAAAGGGGCTGTTTTTGAGGAACGCTCCAGTGTCTCCTGAGAGGCTTGGCAACACCCGCTCCGCGAGATATCGACTTGTGATCCAGCTGAGAAGCCTTGAAGGATGACGCAGGTGTCCGTGTGCTTTCGCAATAGACGGCCAATGAGAGAGCACCGATTCATTACACCGATATTTTTCAAGGGCAGACGAGGGAATTATTCATGGTTTGGTGAGGCAAAGTTCAGAAAATACACTGGCTGGTCTATACCAGTGTTTGAAAGTGTTGTCCTCTTGTTATTCAACTGAAAGTCATGGTAGTAGCTAGAAATGTTCCATAAAAGCCTCGGATGAATGGAAAAAGCCCTTCTAGCTGAGGTTGAACTGTGCTTTAGTCCAGTTTTATTGCTTGTGTCTTGCGCATTAGGTTGCCTAGTAGACGTGTTCAAACCCTGTGGCTCAGGCACCGCATTCAGTGGAGCCTGTCCACAACAACGGATCCGTCTCTTTGAAACTTCCAACTCTGTTCCAAAAGTTCCAAAAGTCGTCTGATGGACACGGTGACTATTAAACAAACACTGCATCCGACACAAAACAATGGTCGATCGAGTCATTTCCGTCTCTGTCTTGAAGTCTCTGGGTGTCGGGAGAGACACAAGAATGGGGCTTGAGTTTACTCCCATTGTGCTTGTCGACCTTAATGTGTGTGTGAGTAACTTCGTGAACATGTTCATTCCTCAACTATCACTGGCATCGGCTTTAACCAAAACGAATCCCCCCAGTAGGCGAGATCTCCTCAGAGATCGCTCATCAGCCAAAATGACAAAAAAAGTGATCAGCTGACTAATGCTCAATATTAGCTGTCCGTGTATCACGATACTTTCTCTTCACAAGTCAGTATTTCCCCTCCCGATGTGGCATCCCTGTCTTAAACTGAGCCTTTGCTCTCGCTTGATCTCTTGTGTCACCTTGTTCCACATTAAAAAAAACTCATCTGAGATCATTTCCAAAAAATAAAATAATCTATTTACAGTGCAAAGGTTTAACAATCTTCATAAACTTATTACATTTGAGTGATAAATAAATAGAAACATTTCAAGGAACCTTTGAGGGTTTTGTTGGAAATACATAGCAATTTTAAGTGGAACTGTGTAGCTCCTCCACGTTGAGGTTGGTCAGATAGGTTTCCTCATGGATGTCTCAGCAGTCCAGGAGGAGGCCCAGGGTCCTGGTCCCATTTCACACCAGGGTGATTATTATGGGTAATGTCCCTTCAATTGTCAAAGGGGTGCATCAATATTTCCCCAGGAGACTTTCCTCGGGGGGAAGAGTGAGCAGAGGAAAATTGATTTATTGGGTTTATTTGTTGTTCGGGGCGCCATGTCTTTCCTTTCCTTGTTTTTCTTTTCTCGTTCCAAGGTGTTAATACTCCACTCCGTTCAGACGTTGAAATGTTCGGCGCAGTCAGGATTTTTTTTTCTTGTCTCTTTCGGATGATTCAGAATTTCTGAAATATTCCTACTTCAGCCAAAAGTTTCTGGGCAGAGGAAAACCATGGAGACACAAAAAAAGTGTCAGCTGACTCATGCATAATATTGACGATATTAGCTGTCCATGTATCATGATACTTTCTCTTCACAAGTCAGTATTTCCCCTCCCGATGAGGCATCCCTGTCTTAAACTGAGCAAATCTGTCTTTTGCCTTCGCTGGAGTAAATTGTTTTATCTCTTGCGTCACCTTGTTACATGTTTAAAAAAAAAACGTATAAACATTTGAGATAATTTCCTAAAAATAAGGCACCTATTTACAGTGGGAAGGTTTAACAATCTTCTACTTAGATTTGAGTGTTTATGGTGTATGGTTTAAGAATCTATGGGTTCAAATCCCAGTGAGGTGTGGGGCCCTCTGGCAAGGCCCTTGTTGCTGCGAGCTGATCTATTGTTGGGATAAAAGCTCCCGTTCACCGACCAGCAGTGTAACTTTAAGATCCTCTCTGCCTGGAACTGCTTTTAAAATGTGCTACCTCAAAGTAGATCACTCGGTTTTCAGCCTTTGATAGTCTTGTGTTTGCTCCCAGGTGGTGAGGAGGAAGTCAGCGATGAAAGAGTGTCCGTCTATTATTAAACATAGAATCCTCAGACCTTTCGAACTTGGACGGTGCTTCCATCAGGATCTTCTGGTCACAATTAGCTTCTTGGATGAACTTGGTACCCAGAAGTCCACTGGTGCCATCGTATCTTCAAGTGGCTTCACATGCTCCCGGGTTCTTTCGGTCGTCTCCTCACCCCCTGCTGGGTGGACCGCCGCTCCCAGTCAGGGCGGGGGGGCATATTACGATTCTCTTCTGCACCAGACAGACGGCATATTTCAGCAGACAGAACAAATAGGATCCCTCTGTCCTCATCTGTCTCAGAGGTGATGTGATCTTATCAGCCGTCTGAGGCCCTGGAGGCCATTTAAAGTTCTGTCTTGTGAAAGTTTTAAGAAATTCCCAAAATCATCTGACAGCTGGCTGAGTTTCCATTACAACTGCTTGGTTATGTTTTTCACCCTCCTCTTGTAACAAGGACCACATCTGAATAATAACCATGTAAAAGCTGGATTTTCTACCTGAAGATTCTTGTGGATGCGATTAGCATTCATACAGACTTGCTTGGAAACTTGGGAGGCCACCAAGTCGTTTCTTTTTGTGCGCCGAGAGTTTCATCAGCTGAAAAGTTTTGGGGTGACAAAAACAGCCAGAACACTAATTTCAACTGAACTAGGCGAGTCATGTCTGGCCGACAGAAGAAAGGCGAGACCTGAATGACGATGCCTTTCCAAACAGGGCGGCATTCACCCACGACTTCGGTTGTCTTGGCCTCTGCAGAAGAATGCGGAAGGTGTAAGAAGTTGAGGAGTGAAATCCAGCGTCACCAACATTTTTGGCACTTGGGAACCTTTTTTCCGCCGTTTTCTCCAGCGCTAACTGATGCTTTCGCTGTAGCCGGGAAACTGCCGGAGCAAACTCCAGGAAGAGCAAGCGCTTGGTGCCATGGTTGTGCCACAGTCTCCGTAACAGTGGCTCTTTATGCCCAACATTTTTTTTGGTTATCTTACCGGGTCATACCGAGTATAGTCAACAACTTCCACTTACTCATATAGTGGGGTTCGGGTAACTTGGGGCGAGACGCGTGGGGATCTTCATATTTGTTCTCAGTTTGTTGCTCCAATGATGAAAGTTCTCAGAATGTTCTGATCTCATCTTCACAAAGCTGAACTAGTGAGCGGCATCTCAAGTGGCTTGTCTCTTAGCAGCAGATCCATTCTCTCTCCGAGTCTCTCTTTCAACTGCAGTTTCATGACGCAGCCAGCGCAGGAATAGAAATGGAGTGGAAAAAGTCATTCACTTTCCGTCCACTTTATTATTCAATTGCAGCAGAGTGAACTCATCAGTGACCTAAACTCACCCCGCCACTCGGAGTGATGAGTCAGAAATGAATGGTTGCAAGATAAAGGTTCAGTTAAAACTTAACCTTGGAATGAAGTGAAAATGAAAAAAAAAGTCCAAAATGTGTTTCCTTCATAGCTAACAGTCCAACACTGGTGTGGGTTCGATCTCACCTCGGGGGACGCAACCTGTTCTTCACCATCTGCGTGGTGTTTGTATGTTCTCCCCAGTGGTTGTAAGTTTCAACTCCAGTGCTGACTGCACTTGGTTGGATTGGAGACGTTTTTGTATTTTTATCTTTAAGATTACTTAAAATTACTTTAACATTATACAGTGGTACCTCGGTTCTCGACCACAATCCGTTCCAGACGGCCGTTCGGGAGGCGATTTGCTCGAAATCTGAATCAATTTTTCCCATTACAATTAATGGAAAAAGAAATAATGCGTTCCAAGCCGTAAAATAGTCTTTTGTAGGAGTGAATGTAGAGTGTCTGCTGCAGGAGCGCTGTTCCTCTATGTGTGTGGCCGCTGCATGTGGGAGGGATTGCCGAGTGAGTGAGGTCTCTCCAGAAGTGAAGAGGTGCCCGGTGCGTGTCCAGCTCTGAATGTGCGCTTCTGTGCAGTTTGGCTGTGACAAAGTCATAAACCAAGTAACGCTCTGTCCCAGACTCGCCTCATGCCTCATCTCCAGCCGACAACAGGACATCAAACCCTGGAGTGAGCGCTCCAGCCTCGGAGGTGTGGAGAGCGAGCACCTGCCATGTGACACTCTACCACGGTCCAGTGTGGAGACAGGAAAGGTTTTACACCTCAATATGAAGAAAAAACAGTCAGTAAATGTAGCTAACGGGACACGTCTGCATACAGAGGCTGCGTTATACACAATAACAAAGTGCGTCGTGGGTCAGCTGATCGGTCCGTACACGTTATGTTTTTTCCGGCTTTTTTCTGGGGCGTTCGAGTTCTGGATTTTCGTTCGAAATCCGAAGCAAAAAAATCTCGAAATTTTTGTTTGAACCCCGATGTGTTCGAAGTCTGGGACGTCGAAAACCGAGGCACCACTGTACATCCAACATGTACTGCAAAAAAATGGGAGGGATGGACATGGGGGAAGGCAGTTTTACTGGGGCGTTTCATCCCCTCCCAACTGCGCTGGCTGTACTTGGTTTCTTCTGAGCGCTCTGGTTTCCTCCCACCATCCAAAACTAGATGTGAATTGGTACCTAGTCTGTGTATTACTGAGGGACACTGTCTGTCTGTGTCCTCTCCCTGAGTGACTGGGGTAGACGCCACCCAACATCACGATAAATACGTCTACGATGATACTAAAATATAGGAGATGTATATGTTTTAGTCATTTTTTGTGGTTCTTTACAGTTGTTTATGTCATCACAAATTCAATGTGCCTCAAATTTCATGGCGTTGAATTGGATCCATTTTGTTCAGGGAAGCTAGTGCAACTAGTTAGTTGTAATTCCTCATCGGCCTGACGCTCTCCACCTGTGGATCATCCTCTTATAGATAGTTTAGACAGTTAGACGACTCACTCTTGTGTCTGACAGCTGTACTGGCTTCTGTCCCCCCCCCCGCAGGGCGTTTCCTCTCCTGCCGCAGAACATGGTTCTGTGGCTGCGCTGGTGGAGGCATTTGAGTCGGAACTCATTACGCTGCAAGAGCTTTGTGTCGGAAGGAAACGTCTCAATGAACTTGTTCACGGCGAACAACTCTCAGAAGTCCACATTAGGCTGACAGACTGTCCAGCACTGCTTACCTCACCTCCCTCTTGGGTCGCTTGATCACTTTTTCTTCCTCCTTAGATTCGTGAGAGGAAAAGAAAAAACTCTCTCATCACTTCCACTTTCTTTCAGGAGCAATTTCAGTTTTCTGCGTGATGTAGTTGTGTTTTTAGCAGGGCGCGAGTGGAGGGTTGACGTGAGTAATTGTCACTACTGTTTGTGCAGGGTGAGGGGAGTCGGAGCCATAAAACACAACATGTACTGTAAGAAAATGGGAGGGATGGAAATGGGGAGTTTCATCCCCTCTCAGCTTGAGCACTGGCTGAACTTGGCTGTGAAACCAAGTGGCATTTGGTGTGGAGCCATGTATGTGTATCCTTTTCTGACGGGATTCAAAGCCACTGGAAACACCTTTCTGAAGTCAGCAATTCATATTGTGAATCCGACATTACTTTTCCTTTGGAGATGGCATTGATACATATGTTCATGCCAACCTTTTCTCCTCACCTCTCACATAAGCCATTCCTCTGATGCAGCTCTTTCTAATCCTCCACTCCCAAAACAGCATGAGCATCTTTTCCTCTGCTGCTTCTTCTTCTACTGTCTTGGTGTCAAACCTAACATCATGGCAGGCCTCACTACTGTTATAGCTGCCACTTGATGGAGGAGATCAGTCTTCTCCACCTGCACTACCCTGCCTTCACTCTCCTCTTCACCTACATTACTCTTGAGAATCTGTTTTCACAGACTCGACTCCATCCAACATGTGTGCTGCCTTGCTACTCCTGACTACAAATCACTATACTGTCAGCAAACATCATGGGCCCTGACGCTTTTTTTTTTGTTTGTTTGTTTTTTTTGAGAATCCCTGTCTGCTTTCTTGTGAAGCTTCCAAACAAATGATGCCATCTCAGTTGACATATTGGTTGCAGAGAGAAACACAACACAGAAGCAAACAGTCCCAAACACAAACACCATGAACTGGACACGAGCGCTGAAGCAGTACGAACATATTTCCTCTTTTATTTACATTCCTTTTCAAATGTTAACATTTGTTGCTATAACGTTTGATCAGGTCGGCATTTTTTTTTCTCTCTTTATCTCATTAAAATAAATTGGCACAAGTAAAACATATGTAGACAAAAGTTTATTTACACCATACAACATTTTGTTTTTTAAATATTTTATACAGAGCTGCAGATGAGCGAGCTTGCCGGGATCCTTCAAGCAGAGTCTGCAGTATTAAAGTTGTGAAATATATTATTTATATAAAAGTGAATATTATCTTTATTGCATTTAAAGCAATGAAGAATGTAGCTTGACAAACATTCATTTTTAATATGACAGAAAAAACTCTGCGCCGCCGCCCATGTTTTTTATCATAAAGTAAAAAGTGTAGTAATGGCCAAACAGACTGTTATAAACTTCTTAAAAACCTGCATAAGTATGTACATTGTGCTCCCGGATCCAGTCAAACTGGACCCGACGAAGCTGGGACCACATGGCATGTTTGTGAGGTTTAACCTATTTTTTTTTTTTTTTTAAACGGCCAATTTCTCCACAGTTGAAACACATGATGGTAAATATTGTACACCAGGCTGCCCCACACTAAGTACACTAGTGAGAATACAAAAAGTAACACTGATGTTTTTTCCCATTTTTCTCCGTTTTCGCTTCTCAAAAGTTCATATATTGTTGGCACGTAAAGTCCCTTCAGATCCTCCAGATATGTTTGCCAAGGCTGTTAGAAAAGTCTGTTGCTTTTTCTCAGTGCAAAATACATCAATGTTCTCCTCCGCACTCCTCCTCTACACCTCCGTCTGGAAGTCGCCCTCCTGGACGTCGAGGGGGAGGTTGACACACTTTTCCCACTCAGCAGGCGTCATCTCCAGTGAGTCCTTGGTGTTTGGGTCAAGTACATTCATTGTGGCGTAATTCTGATACTCACAGGCCGGGTTGTAGCTCTCCCATGGGTTCTTGTTTGGCATCATTGCCTTGTCCTGTGAAAATAACCAGCAGGGGGCGGAATTAGCAGCACGACTTCATCAGAGCGTTTTTTTTTTTATTGATCCAGTACCAGAAGCAAGATGCGTTCACTTTGCATCTCACAATAGTGAGGCTTTTCACGAATTATCATTATTTTTATTTTTTAAACGGAACTTTATTTCAGATTTTAATGAAAAAAAACTTTTAAAATTTTTTCTTTGTTTTTAACTTTTTATTTTATTGTAAATTCTCCTTTTTTTCAAATTTAAAATATATATTTTTTTGTGGGAAACATTTTCTGGTGGAAATAAAGAAAATTCTGATCTTGGTTACTGAGATAAATATTCATTTTCAACCTGTTATTTTGTTTTATTATTTATTTATTTGGAAATTATCGTTACATCTTTTTGTAAATACAGTATGACAAGATCACTGCAATATGTATAATATATCAAACTGCTAGTCTGTTTTTTTATTTTATAAAAAAAGACAGTTTTAACATGTGTTAAATGAATTTACTATGTTGGGAACTTATTTATTTAGAAATATTGAAAATAGACGTTTATATTTCATTGATTATTTTTACTTTTTAAACCAACATGAGAACAATATTCACAACTAATCGCTACATTTATTACACACAAATTCACACTACTCAGTGACGGGATGTGTGGGTCTATTCCTTCAAGATAGCTTTTAAACTCCTCACTTGCTTCTCTACGTGTTACTGACTCAATGGAGGGCGAATGAAAAGAAGGCTCTGAATGCCAATGTGCGCATGGCGCTGTCATGCGGTGTCGCCTCCACGCTCTGGCGTGTCCTGGTGTGTTCGGTTCACCAGAGCTCATCGTCAGTCCCAGAGATGCCGTTGCAAATAACTGAGAGGATCTGCTCCCTGTCGGGGAATTAAAACTGCAGCGGAATCACGCGAGGAGAAAAGTTTGCTGACAAATCCGCGACTAACTCGTCCTGACTTGTAGACTGCAGCTGGTCATTAACATTTCTGGATAACATACTTTCCCTTATATTGTCTTAGATGGGCCCGGTTGCACATTTGCAGCCGGCACAGTCAAAGTTGGACTCTGGGGACATTAGCGGCCCTTGAATTCCATACGGCCAATCGCTGAAGTCAGTCAACCGTGCCTCCTTTCTCTGGAAACTTCAGATGTAGATGCAGGTATTTTGGCGATGACACGAAAAGTTCTGTTTAGATTTCATTCCTGGTTAGTTTGACAACATTAATTTCAGGCTTGTGGAAGCGGAAACTTGAATATTTAGTTGGGACATCATTTCAAAGATTTATGTTTTTATTTGACGACCATTTGGTGAAAGTAGTTTTGATCCCAAAAGCAATGATTCTGTCATTAATATGTGGAGATTAACCACAATACTTCTGGTAAATTTATGCTATGGTTTCAGTGAATCGTTGATTTTAGCTTTTTTTAACTATTGAATCTGTTCGTGAAACACTTGTTTCCACTCGTGACTTGTGTTCTAAACCCTCAGTTCTCTACCAGCAAAAATTAAGAGTCATGGATAGTGTCTTTTGATCAACCCTTTAGAAATATTCAAGCACATTTTGAAGGTATTCCAGACACTTTCTCTCACCCAAGGCTTCATATGTTGATATGTTTTGCGCTCTATATGGACGGACGGATGGACAGACGCACGTGGGGAAGAGGATCGGAAGTTCTCTTCTCTAAATTACCAACACTGTCGCCTGTGCCGTAGTAGTCACCATGACTGTAACGTATGGGTGTTCGAGGTGCTTTATATACCAAGGGATACATTTTAGTAAACAGAACGGAAGGAGCGTCATCCAATGCAAACTCTAATCCCAACCACCGTTTCGTAAAGTCTAACGTGTGACCATGCAATGCAAGTCTGCCTTCTGAGTCAACATTACTTGACAAGGTTGCTATTTGACGCCATTTCGCTCCGCTTTCCTTTCCGCAGTATTTCCAAACACCATCGGCACAGTGGTGTAGGGTCAGGTTTAAGCCATGGTGTGGTGCTCCTTATTGATTCTTCCTTGAAATTCAACATCATGTCACTTGGTATATATAGAACCTTATGTGAGCTTCACTCATGGGTTCAACGAAAATAAGGGGAAACATTTGACTCGATTGAAAGACCTGTTTGTCAACATGAATTCTGCACCGGACACTGAAATCTGATGATAGTTGATATGTGATGCCTTAGGAGTGAAAAAGTGTTGCCCCTTCCTTTGTATATCCAACAGTAGCATATGCTTGTCTCATCGTCGAAGCCATGCAATATTATGTACACATATTACACTGACACCGGTGACCGGCTTATCTTCCGGTGTTTCGAGTGTTAGCGATGTCTGCTGTTAACTTAACTCATTTTCTAGTTAAATCATTTTTGTCGTTGAAAGAAGCTAATGTTAGACAAAAAAGTTTGATCCATGAAAGACGCTGTGGGTGACCTTCGATCTGTCGTGTCATTACTACATGGTGCTTCAGTTCTCCTGTAAATGTAATTTTTGAGCAGCCTTCAGCAGTTTTTTAAAATAAAGATTTCCCAATGATTCAAAAGTATTGGACACCATTCATCGAACGTCGGAATTTGATCGCACAACTTTAGTTTCTATTAGAAGCAGCTTCATCAACTGAAGATCTTTCGACCACCTGGACAACCAAAACGCAAACACACAATTGCATTTAGTCAACAACAAACTTATGGTAGTACTTCTGTATTGATGCTGGTAAGTTCAAGAACTGCATGCACTAATGGGAAAAAAAATGATGGGGTTGCTAAGTAGGTAAATGTGCGAGTAAATAAAAGAGCATTCATGGCCTTGCATTGGAATGGATGCATTCTACATGGTAACAGAACGTCCTTCTTACTGGCCTTGCACAAGAGCTTTCCAACACGCTCTCCCCCTGCAGCTGCTGACCATTTAAGGGAAGGGTGACTTCCACACTTTATCGACGTAACCTCTCATTTGCACAGTCACACAATATGTGTTCGGCACCCGCAGATTTAATAGCCTGCTCGGATGCCGTTGCCTGAAACTGGCTCACAGACAAACCCCACTGTTTCCTGTTACTCACCATGCTGCCCATATTTGGTATGTCTCGAAATCGGTCCAGAGTTTGAAATTTCTGATTCAGTTCCTGGAACAGCTCCATGTGTCTTTTCCTGGTGTGCATGACTTTCTGCAATGGCAAGGGGTTTCTCTTTGGTATTGACAGCCAATAATGGAAATGCATCTCCACTCACTCCAACTCTGATCAATTTGTTAGTGTCACCGCAGTTTAAGGCCAGGTTTGCAACAAATCTACTTGACTCTGCATATATCCGAGTCGCTGCCAAAATGAAGGAAACAAGACCACGGAGAGGGAGAGCTTTTTTATTCCCAACACTTTGGGTGATTTAGCGTAATTCCTCTGCAACATAAGGGAAGCCCTTATGATCATAACTTGGCAAGAAGCCTTGCTTTTAAGAGGCGGTGAGCTCATATAATGTACCCACCCGAGTGCCAAAAAATGAGGGCATTTAATGTCTGTTTCCTTTACTTTGACAAAAGTGCCATAAACTCTTTTTATATATGCAGTAAAGTCAGATTTAACAATGCAAAGGAAATGCCAAATAGGGGTTCGAATCATCGTTGAAACCAGTGGTCAAATCAGATGTGGAATGTGCAAAATGACTCCAAGAAGCAAACACTATGAAAATCAACCAACAGCTAATGGATGGAGGAGATGGAGAAGGACGAAACATGAATGAGAATCATTGCCCTGTTTGTCAGTTGACAACCTTGCTTTTACCTTAACTACACAGCACCTCCATAAATCATGTTGGGTCAAGGCTGTGTGACATCAATAACATTAGGAGGCACAACACACCAGTAAATCAAATGACAAACACAACACTGCGGAAATGGTGTCTCTCTGCATGTTGGACAAGTGGGAAGGAAACTGCTGTCCACATACCTCAAAGTCCAGATCAGAATATCTTGATTTTCTTCTCTGTAAACAAGAAAAGATGGTCATGCTTAATTTGCCGTCTTTTGGCGGATCATGCGTGTCGGTGTCCTGTACCTCTAAGGAGCTCATAGAGATTGTCGACCCTGTTTCACTTCTGGAAAGGCCTCCGTGCTCCTCCATCTCTGCTAGGAAGTTTTTGACAGCGGTGCGGGGTTCGAAGGGCAGGTTCTGCATCTGCTCGGGAGCACTCGGGTACTGTTGTTCCAGGTTCACATTCATGTGGTCCATCCCGGACGGGCTGATGTTGAAGTCAGGACTCATCTTGTAGTGCATCAGCCGCTCGTTGGACAAGGTGTCCATCGTGATGTTCATCTTGGTGTCGTCTTTTAGAAGCGTGGGTATGTTCCCCGGCACCGCTGACGCCGAGGATCGAGGCATCACAATGTAGTCTGTCTCCATCATCTGGCCCTGTGCGGGGTGGCCCTCCATTTCATGGCCACCCATGTCCTGGTCACTCTGCCGCATGGCATCGTCGGTGCACAGGTAGACTGTGCGGCGTATGTCGCCGCCACCGCTCTCCGCCATGCACTTCTCCTTCAGGTCCCCCATAGGCATGTGCAGGTTTGAAGGCTGCTGGATCATGACTTTGGATATGATGTTACCAGGCAACGTAGAGTAGTTGAGGCCCTCGGGAGCTTTCTCGTCCTCCTCGTCGTTCAGGGAAATGCGAGACAAAGTGCCTGTTATGGTGGCGGCACGACAGGATCCCATGTCTTTGTGGAGCGCTGCAGGGTGAAGCGAGAGGACGGTGAGGATAAGAGGACTGCTGCTACACGCCATGACGTCAACTCAACATATGGGCCAATATTTTAAAAACCAACCTATGAGAGTGGAATAGTGCTTGTCTTTTGATTCTTAGTGACTAAATTTGGTGTCACAATACGCAACTTGGCGGACCATAATTGGCCCCTGGGCCTGAGTTATAGCGAGTTTAGCGAACTTATCTCTCGAACGACTTGACTTGGCATATAGTCATCCTTTGCTTCTCAAGCTGACATTATCACCTCCACCAAGGAGGTTATGTTTTGGGTGGCCTTGGTTTGTTTGTTTGTCCGTGTCCAAAATAAGTTGAAAACTTATTTGGATGAATTTTTCTGGAACGAATGATTCAGTTTTGGGAGGAGTCTGGATCACTGTCTGGACACAGAACTTTCATTATTATTTTTTTTAACACTGGGAGAAGGAAGGGCCATTTTTGAGCAGGATTGGCATTTGGATTTTTTTTTTGTGAAGGATACTTTACCATCTTTACTATCCGGGAGATTGTGTTGGGGGAAGACTGACGCTGCTTGGCTGAGGTTTGCACTCTTTGAGTGTTTTTCTAGTTTGTAGTGACACGTACTTCAAGCAGTGTTCCTCCTCCTCCCCAGTGTCCGGGCTTGTTGCACCTTGTCCACCCACGGCTGCAGCCATGTTAATAATTCAAACACAATTGATCTCCCCTTAAAGCGCAGAGCCACGATAACGACACCAAGCAGCATCTCGAGACTAATGAAGCAAATGCTGCCAATTAGAGACTGACTCGATCGACTTGGCAAAACTGAACACTGTACACTATCATTTTGCATTTGCGTGTTCAACACAACAGCACCAGCTAAATTTCAGCTGCAAAAACCCAGCATATGTTTTATCCACTGAAGTAATTTATTTTCTGGGGATTTGTTTTTTTTTATTATCAATTCAACAGTCGATGAATTTGGATTAATTCCAGTGTTGTCCTGGTTTCTGACCCGCTTAGGGAATAGACAGGTTATCATTCTGGACGAAGAATATCGAATTACTTCCACTACTCCCCCAAATAATCCCTGTTTGTAAACATCTATCTCGGACTGTGTGAGTCTGGAGAGCGCATTGCCCTCTGACCACAGCACTGCAGGAGTCGGATTCTGGTCATGATTTATAAATGTGAGTCTGTGCTCGGCGTGTCCATTTTAGCTCTACAGGAAGTGTACAGCGTGAGTAACTCGGGTCACGACTCTTAAGAAAGTTCTCTGCTCTAAATAACGTCAGCCTCTGTTGTTCCTGAGTGGTTCGGTGATTCGCTGGTGGATTTAGAAACCTTGTTCATGCACTCACTTTGTATACACGTCTCTAAAAACCTCTGTAACCTTGGCAGCTTGTAACATCCTCACAAAAGGATCTTGCAGTTAAAGTGCCACATTTTATCTGACTTTTTATCTGAAGAGTTATTCATTCCCCATCCCATTTCCATTGTCACGACTGTCCCTTTGTGTTGCTTTCACATATGACGCAGTGACATTTGTTTGTGTCAGGCACGTTATAACATTCACATTAGACATGAAACCACAACTGGGATGTTATTGTCATTATATAATCATTTATTTAGTGATATTGGCGCAGTATTTTTAAGATGTAATAGTAACGCGCCATATGGTTTGGGGAAAATTGTAAACAAAACGAAAATGTATGTTCGCCTTTCTACAATCACATATAATAATATCCTTACTCACTGCATTTATTTTTGTTTTTCCTGTTGGAATATGTTGTACATATTGCATATTGCAAAAAATAAAATAAACCCAAAGAAAAGATTTGTGTTTATAATGTTTTGAAACATTAAAAATGATGATCTTTTTCTTGGAACAGAACAGTACAGAAATATATTTTCTATGGAAGTAATAATAATAATAATAATAATAATAATAATAATAATTTAAAATATGTATATTTGGCAGACTATGTAATTACTTAATAATGTATGAATAAAAAAAGATGTAGTTTAAAGGGTAAGAAGGGACAAGGAGTAGATGGTTGTGGGTTCATTTCCCAGTCGAGGAACCAGAGTGCTGGTGTCCTTAATGCTACATGGTGATCCATTGGCAGCCATTTGGATAAAAGCCTCAGCTAAATAAAGTGTGTGGAAATTAAAATAAGCAAATATATAAAATGCTTCTCATTTACATTGACTGTGACTCACGACGACATTTTACAATTATTCTCTCTGTCAAATGAGCTAAACATCTTTCCCTCATTTGTTCTCAGATTAAACTCCGTCCTTTGTTTCTGTTAAAACCCCCCATGGGGATTGTCCTCGCTTACATAACTGCAGCTATTTTTACCGTCAACCCTCTTTTGGGGTTTATGGATGCAACGTGAGGAGAATCTTGTTATCGTCCGGGCTGTTTACCTGATCTGCAAGCGATGTCCACGTCTTTCTCGAAATCCGTCTGCAGACAGAGAGCAAGGGCAGGGTCAAGATATCTGTTCCTAAATATCACGGAAGACCTGCTGCCACGTCGGCACCTCATCTGAAGAAATGAACGGTTTGGACATCACTGCGTGTTATAATGAACACGGTAAATCCAAGCAGCGCGACACGCTCTCTCAGTTATTTAAGCGGCATTAAGACCAGTCCGATGATTTGCCATTGTCAACTTGAAATGAACAGACCTGGTCGTACCTCTGAAAAGGTCAGACCGAGAGCGCTCTTCTATTACCACATGAGAAGAAGCAATAGGGCAAAAACACATGTCTGGTAATTCTAATCAAACTGAAATAAAGCCTGAGCTTCAGAGCCCTGAGAAATGAAATAGCACCTTCAACCATTTCTCAATGTGCCCACTGTAATAGAATAGCAGCGCCAGATGAATCACAAATATGCAAAGCACTAAATGAAGGTCACTTGGAGCAAGAGGTGTGTTGGTGCATCATAAATAACCAGGGAACATGAGGTCTGCTTAAATTACAGAGCGTCTAATGACTCTGGATCACAGAGGGTAACAAGGCCTACCATTATCTGAGCATGACCATTAGGGAAAGTTCCTGTTGCATCACCGCTGATCGGGTCTTGGCAGTTTCGTAGGCGACATCTGAAAGCATCTTGGACCTAAAGCGGGCCACAAAAAAACACTTTAAAGAGCTGGACAAAACACTCACCAATAGTGAGTATTTTAAGAGAGACAACCAAATAAGACTAGCATGTTATGGGTGTCAGCTAAAGCTACTTTGAGTACCTCTCGGATTTTTAATCGGTCAACCTGACAACGCTCTTGTGCTACCTTGGAAGAGGAAGGTCAGAGCTGGTACTGACATCACAGCCCAGTTCCGCACCTTCCAGTTATTTAAGTTGGGAAAACAAGATGGCGGCTTGTCCAGATCTGAGTAACTTCTTGATAAATGCGTGTGTCCGCGCGTGCCAGACGAAGCAGAAACAGAATGCGTTTGACTCTTTCAGCCTCTTTTATTCAAAATTTCTACTTCCTGTTTACGTTCGATGAAGCCATCTTGGACTGCGTTGTTGGGGTGGTGAGGATTTCCGATTTGGAAATCCTACTGTCACTCCGACACTCTATCCACACTGCTCACTTTGCTATCCGGTGAGTGGTTTGCAAACAGATTGAAGTTGTTTTTTTTACGGTTTGCCAACTCCCTCGTCAGTCATTGCAGGATGTTGTTTGGCAGAATTGTTCTTTTCTCTGGCTGGTTTTCAAATGGCTGATCAGTGGCCAAGCCATTGGTTGACTGAGGAAACTCAAAACATATACGACCAAGAGGCAGCAAACGGCACGGCATTGTGAAGTCTATATACAACTCTATAGCCATGAACGGAACCTTGGATTCCACGCAACATTTTGCACACTGTTTCTCCAGCTTTTGAGAACCGCTCTGTTATTTGGAATTCTCTCATCTTCTCTCATCCTGTGAGATTCTCCCTCTAACTAGGTTATTAAAGTGACCTAGATTTCTTCTCTCCTGCTTTTCCTCTCCTTTAAACAGTATGAGGAGGAAAAAAAAAAGTTTCTTGTCTGGTTGTTTGGAGGACAGCGAGAGACAGGACCCTCCTCACCTCTCTCCGTAGGATACAGTGCACCATCACGATGACGAAACCCTGCAGCGAATCGAAAACAGCGAAGAGAATCTGAAAGAGGATGGAGCGTTTGTCGGTCATGGCGAGCACCGCCGACATCCAGGTCAGAGCTAGAAGAGGCAGCACGACGCAGGAACTCCACAGCGAGGCCCTGAGCAGAACATGGGCAAACAAGCAAATGGGTGAGGATTACACCGCAGTGGGCCTTAACAACCAGCAGCAGCAGGGTGTTAATGCATCGTGAATTGAACATAGATGGTCTTTGAGCCGTCAGTCTACGCAGCAGTGGGTTGATTCCACAGAACGTGGCGTTTGTACGCGGGCTCTTCAGGGTTCCAGCGTTATTGATTCACAGACACTGACAGGCACTTACATTGCGTTGCTGGCTGTAGTTGCTGATAAAGCAGTTGTCGAGACAACGCCACATTTGGCACACTTGAGAGTTAATCCAGTATGCGGCTCACTCATCTGTCTGTGGGACATAGAGAGAACAACAAGATGACAAACAATGCCAACGGCCATCGCTCTGACTTTAAACTCACCCTGCCATTATAGCAACAGCAGCAGCTGGCCAAGTGTGTGTCGGCATGCATGCATGTGTGTGTGTGTGTGTGTGTGTCTCTACTTGGTCTTATTCTGCCAAAGAAATACATCCCAAGGGACATCTGACCTCTTTCTTTCCTTGCTACTAATTCTCTTACAAGAAGATACAGGTCTAAATCATGTGTATTTTTGAAAAGAGAGGAAGGAAATAAAAAGGTACTAACAAGGACGTGCTGTCATACCCTGCACGGTGTTTCAGCTTTTTGTCCAGAATACCATCTCTGGACACTAATTTATTAAACACCAAGATACCAATCACCATGTTGACCTGGAAACAAGAGAAAATAGGACCATTAGATAAATATACAGAGGTTTTCAAACAGGGGGAGATGATGGATGCCACTGTCCCCTGGGTGTTTTTTTACTCAATTTCTGTCTGAACTGAGCGCCGACCTCTAACTCTTGTTGTTTGCTCATCTCTGTCGCTTCTCGGCGAGGGTGCGAGGCACACTCCATGTCCGACACAAGCCTCCAGGAAAGACCTGGCTGGCTAGTCTCCTCAAAGGCACCTTCTACTATTATTAGCAGCGGATGCAGTCACTGAGAACGGCACGACTCTGGGCTCCTTTAAACACTAACTTCATCTATTTAAGATCAGGGTCGACAGGTTTAAATCCTGGTGAGATGAAAACGTATCTCCACTTCAGAATGATGGACTGAGCCGCGCCGGCTTTTGTGCTGATGATGATTTGAATTCAGCAGTCAAGACTATAATTTGTGTTTTGCTTATTGGCGATATGCGCTGGAGTGCACACACACTTTCATATTTTGAGCTGCTAATACAGCTTTGACATATTCCTTCTTATCATGCAGCAGTGGAATTTCTCCTCACAGGATTAATTATGAATTCATATCTTATTATTAGGTGTTAAATTTCAGGATGTAAATGGACTTTTTTTTACATATGAAGTTGTAAAATATATACATAATCAAATGCAGAATATGGGAAATAGAATAATCTACCACTCTCTTTCAAATAAAAAAATAAATATGGTTAGTTAAAGTACATTTAAATAACCACATTATTATTATTATTATTATTATTAGTAGTAGTAGTAGTAGTATTTATTTATTTTCTACATAACAGTTGCATTTAAATTCAAATAATTCTCAATATATTTCGAGCGACAATTATCTTTCCAGAATATGTGCAACATATAATAATAGAGTAAACTTTTAAATATTTAATCACCATTTATTTATTTCAAAAAGTAACAGACCAAATATAAAAGATATATAGTCTATAATAGATTAATTTAAGCTGTTGTTCCGCCTCAGTCACATTTAAATCTCATCATTCACAACACATCTACACTTGGCATACTATACGTGGCATTTGGTTTCAACAAAAACTGCGTCATTGAAAATCTGTTTCATACCAGAACAACAGCAGCTGCTGGTCCAACGAAGGCATACAGAAGTCCACCCTCCAAAGACAGCCAGCAGCTGCAGGGAACACAAGAGAGAGGGGGGGAGGCAGTTAACTTTGACTAAAGCATTAATATCTGAGTTAATGATACGCACTAGTATCCAATGGTGTTGTCTCTATTGTCAGGGGAGAGGCACCATATGCTGGGAGTCTATTTCCAAAGTTCCACAAGCTAATAAAATGCTAAAGAGATCTTGAGCAGTGTTTATGAGTTTGGTATCCAGCAGGGATACAACTCACGAGAAATTGGGTTCGTGCTGCGCAATCTGAGATTCGATGAGGTTTGTGGGACTTTGTTAGGAGGCTGTTGTGACACTTAAGACTGTCATGCTGCTACGCATTTCCTCCACAAGAGAGGCAACAAAGATACCTGGACTTTTTTTTTTTTTAAAGGTGTATGTGATGTGATAGGATTCAGGTTTTTGCAGAACTGTTTTGAGTTTCAATGGGGTTCTGCTGCTCTGACTCCAACCTCAGACCAGACACAGACTTACTATGAGGGTGTCCCGTAGCCTTTTGTTTTGGTGAAACCCATGGAAACAGCAACGACCAGAGCTGGCAATCCTAAAGAGGAAGACGATCAATAGTTAATCGGAGCGCCTCTAGTTGCGTGTTAAGACAGAAAACAAAGTCTCGCTTTCGACGCGGCCAAGTCAGCTCAAGCTATTAACGTGAAACTAGCCTCTGGTTATCCAAAGCAATAGCTGAGCTCGTAGACAGTCCCACTTATTTCATTTCAATTTCCAAACGTCACATCTGAAGCCGAGAGGATCACATGGCTTAACTTCATCGGCGTTACACAGCGTTTATGTGAAGGCTGCACATTATAGATCGGTGTAATGGCTGCACTCTCTGCCACTGTGTGTGCACGGAATATTAAAGCTTTTTTCCTGGTGGAGCACTGCAGGCAGGTGCTATTGATGTAATCAGTTTCCTGGAGGCACGACGCAAGACCCCATGGTCAGCCAGCGCCTCGCCGCAGTGTCGAGTGTACACAAGTGCATCATAAATCACGGCAGAGGCGCCGCTCGCATGTTGAAATGCGCTACAGCATCACAAAGACTTTGAAATACTCTCATTAAAGTCCATAACTTCGAACCACGTGCGTGTGTGCAAGACATATTTTCTGAAGAAATATCTGTGGTGGTGAACAGCCCTGGTACATTTTTTCACAGCGGCAGCAAGCAGTGGCACAGCAATGACTAAGAGCCCAGTTTGTTGCTAGGTAACAAGAAGAATGAGTGTGGGTTCTTTTATAATCAAATTGATTTTTAAGGCAGATATTTCTGTGAGAAAGAACCAATCGAAGTGGGACTCACACATGTATCGGATGAGTCATGAAAAAAAGAAAAAAAATCCACTAATTATCAAGTGTGTTTGCAGAGGTTGATGTGTAATTGAATACGTGTGATGTGCAGCGGGAAGTCGTGGGAGTGGAGTATGATGCGATCAGGGTGATAAGAAATGCTTAAGCGCACAAGGTCATTTCTGCCGGAGAACCACAGCCCTACATCTCCTGATGCTTTTACCTTCCCAGAGTCGACTAGAGCTTTGCAACACGACTGTGATCCGAGGAGAAGCCCCACCCCCCTCACCCACCTCCCGCAGAGAGGAGGGGAGCAGACGGAAAAGACATACGTTTACTTGGAAAAGACACCTTGGCAAGAGACCTTGCAAGAAACTAGCAGATGTGGGGTATGATGGGAGATAATGGAGAGGTTGAAAAAAAAAAAAACGCAACCGCCATATGGTTGACTTACCCCAGCCCAGACACAGGAAGCGCTTGCGTATCAGCCTGGTCCGAACTTTTCCAGTCACTGCCATGTAGGACTGCCAAGCTTCAGTGAGGACCCAACAGAAGGAGGCCAGGAAGAAGAAGTGCAGGAAGGCGGTGGTCATGATGCAGACGCCCTGTTGACCGATAAAAAGGTTGTTTAAAAAGAGTGCAAGATAACAAAAAGGAGTTCCCCCAGAACACAGTGCAAAGAAAACATCAAGTGTCCCAAGACCCATGGCACAGCCCAGGTGGCAGAGGAATGGGACGTTCCCGACAGGAGCAGCTGAAGTGAGCTGTTAAAAATGAACGCGATGGAATATTATGACAAATGCTGAATAAACCACTCCTGAGGTATGTGATACGTCAGACAAATGGTTCCAGCTATTCTTTTATGTGAATTATGAGCCCCTGCCGGAGAGACCCACGGTGCCATGCTGGCTATTTCCTTGAAGCAGTCTTGCAGAACTAATACCATGTCCCTGTCTCGACCAGTCCCGTGAATGAAAGAAAAATGTCAGCTTGAAGAGCAGCGTCGGAGGGATTGACACTAACTGAGACAAGCGGGTTCTGGTGGGGAATCACACAGACCCTTATTGGTATTCCACTGATCCCACCTGGAGACAAGGTAGCCAAGGTCAACACACAGGGAACACACAACAACAAAGGCTCGGAATCTAGACTTGTTAATGGAGCTCCACTTTCCAGCTTCATTGGCTTGTCAATCTTCGTTCCACGGACAGACATGCCAGGATGGGATTATATAAGGCCCCATTAGAAATAAAGAGGTATCTTGTCGCACATGTTGCCAGTCGTGAGTGAGAACTGATTACAATCCGTCTCTCCTCTGGTAGATGCGGGCAGCAGCAACAGCTCAGCAGAGAAAGTCTATCACCATCTCCCAGGGCGTCCTCGCCGCTGTGAGATCACCCATATTCTTTAGAGCCCCACAGAGAAAACACACGAAATCCACGAGCTCCCTGTGGTGCTCATGGGGTTCACGCGAGACATTAATCCTGCGTTACTTTGTTATCACTGGTGATAGGGCAATTCATGTGTCTGCAGTTTTCAATAGTTGTGATGAGAAAACCGCCATTTAGAGGAGAAGAAAAGCCAATTTTCCGTCATCACTATCAGGAGTCCAGCATTATTTCGGCCCCATTATAATGTATATATGTCAGTCACATACATTACTCACAAGCAAAATGACATGATATGGTCAAATACCCTCGGCCTGCCAGACTTCAGCGGGGTGGGGTTTATACTGCACAACAAATCTTTACGCATGGAAATTCAATGCAGCTCACAATGAAACATGATTAACATCTGTTTTTTTTTCTAGAAACCCTAGTTCCGATCTTAACAGCGATCGACCTTTCCTCCTAATTCATGAGTCATCATGAATTCCTCAAGGTCAATTTGACATGTGCTAATTCCACTAATGGCCGAGTGTAGCGGCGGAAAAGATCAGCTCGGAAACCTTCAGATATAAAAGCTGAATTGTTACGGTCATGTCAGTCAGTTGTAACGGCAGGTCGATAGACCTAGTGATGTTCCAGAAGACGTGTTCAGACGTTCATTTTTGATGGTGACTGAGGGAGCTAACATTCAAACAAAGTTAAGAAACACGTCACTGGAATGACATAATGAGTCGTAGAGCCCTGTATAACATACTATATTTAGAGTCAGTGATATTATCACATTGCATGTGATATTTCAGAGGACAATAAATATTGAATAATGCCGTTCTTTTTACTAAGCAAGTGTGGCAAGCTTAAAGTAAATACTTGACCTTCTTGTAGTACTCTTATCTGTTATCCTGTGTTTCCTCAAAACGCATCCCTAAACTGTAATAGTTTTCAGATTGTTTGACAAGTTTCACAGTGGTCATGTGAAGGCCAGATCTATATTGAATCTACGTGATGACAGACTGGCTCCGAGGTGCGGATGCCACAACATCGCCAGTCGCTCCTAGAGGTATTTACTCAATTCTGACCAGTATTCCTCACTTGGGTGTATTCTGTCTTAAAGCCTTGTGTGGAGTACTTTGGTGGTTTCATCATGGTTTGCCATGGTGTGTGTGTGTGTGTGTGTGTTGACTTCCACTTTGATCTTTTCCACGGGAATATTGGGCATTGTATGTGTATGTTTTAGTCTGTACTCTAGTGACCTTCTTTCTTGGGAACCTTTCCGTCCACCTCAGTGACTATACAGCTACCCGACTTGTTTAGAAACACATTTATTATATTTCTCCAAGCTGCATTCAGCAAATTACAAAGCAATTGAAAAATACAACCCAATAAAGATACATTGAATTATACAAAATGTAAGCTTTAATGACATTTTAAGCATCCAGGGAAGGAACTCCCTTTCACTGCAGAAAATATATTCCCACTGACATACAGTGCTGCTGTCCGTGGTCCTGAAAACAAACTGCACTTCCCCACCAGCAGCCTTCCAACTACATTTCCGATTAAGAGGACATCTGCCCCGACGTCATTTGCCCTGATGACGCTATGATGGCAACGGTTGAATAGAAGCACGAAAACAAAGTTGAAACCTGGAGTTCACACTGCCCTTTAGAAAGGCAAATGCTGGGAGATGATGAGTGCACTGTGACAGTAGCCATGGAAACAGAGGAGCGGAGGCAGGGACTGCATTGAAAAATGGATAGACATGGAGGTGGGTTAGAGGGTATGGTGGGGTGTAATCCGCGGTCGCTCTCTAAAAGCAGGTTAAGGTCAGGGCATATTTTGATTTCCTTTGCTCGTGTCCAGAAATGCAAAACCTAATGAATAAAAGGAGCCCAACACCATCAACACACACAGCAAGCTGCATTCAATAGCCAGCATAAAGGAATCTGATTGGTCCACCTTTGTGTCATAACAACAGTGAAGTGTGGCTATGACATGTGCAGCCTTGAGAGACTGAACTATGCATGACTATGCATGAGATGTGATCTCCTCTACAGATTATATATTGAATTATTGAGCAGATTGTATGGACCTTGGCTGCGTGCACGTCGTGGTACTGCAGTATTTCTTTGCATTATTTCAAGTTTTAACTAGGCATGGTAAGCGGATGAAGGCCTTTATTACATAGTTATATAAAGGGAACGAAGCAAACTGATCTATCCGAGCTAGATTGGGCAAGAGATGACAGGCACCCTGGACAGGGCGCCAGTCCTTCAAAGAACAGACATATATGTGAGCCATGACCAAAATGTGGGAGCTAAATCTTATTATGATGCCATGTCCCATTATGAAGAAGTAGCTTTTAGATTATTTGGAACTAATGAAATACAATTCTGGACAACCCTCATCCAGTATCAACAAACACCGCAGCACAGAAGCAGCCGCAAGTTCACTTCCTTTCCACAGTCCTGACTCAGAGTGGACATTGTTGTTCTGACAGACGCACTCATCTTTTGAATCAAGCAATCTTTTGTAACAGCACTTGGGTGAAGGACTCACTGCGACAACTTGACAAAAGACAAACAAATAGGTCCACAGTGGATGCAATATAAACATGCTCTTCTTTCTTATTTAAATCTCCTAGTCTTAACTGACAACAGACCACATACATAGCAGTCACTGAATTCTCTGCGAATGCCGGTAGATGTGCAAATGTGTAACAGGATTTTATGCTTCCATAATAACTGGAGGAAAATGATTTCCTGACAGGAGAGCTTAGATGAGTCATCTCTGCTGATGTACGACAAGAGGTGACAATTTCAAATATCCCGACGCACCAGAAAATTTAGACACCCCAAAATTAAATCCACAAATCTGAAGCAAAGATGTTCCCTTTACTCAAGACACATGTGAGAGTGACATGATAAGAATGAGCCTTTGTGTGAAAAACAATTAGAAAAAAAAATCGGAATTGTTCAGCAGTCTCACCATTTTGACGAGACCTGCTGAGAGCTGACTTCCGCGAGAGTGATGTATTATACGCTTTTCACTCATTAGAGTTTGACAGCGGTATCATCTTTTACCCCGCGTCTGTTTAATCCAAACTTCCTAGGAAATCCAAACAATGTCTGCTTCGCTTCCTTTGCGAGAACAGAGATGAACGTTGACAGAGGACAAAAGCAAAGGCACAGACAAAGGTGACTCACTGACTCCCTGCTCCCCAGAGGACACCTCCACAACTAAGAGATGATTTCCATTAGACGATGAGCAACTCCACAAACAATGGAGCCAATTATATGCACTTCTTAAAGAGGGAAAAAAAGGAGACAAGCGAGGCAGTGCCAGGCAATACAGCAATTAAACCCACACTGGGGCTGAATCCTCGTCTTCCTAGACCTCCATTAAAACGTTGGTGCGCCATGTCTGATTCCAAACAATTCAATATTGTTAGGTCAAGATGAGAATTGTGCAAGACTTTTAAGACAAACTGCCTTCCTTTCCACCAACCGACTCCAATGTTAAGCTGGAGATCATTCTGACAAGGTTATGGAGAAAGCACCTTGCCACAATGCTGGTGATTTAAAAGTTTGCCCAAGTCTTCACTTTGAAAGACAATGGAATGACGTCTCCAGTACGGCGGTAGCAAACTAATCTGTGAACAGATTTCAGGGACAGATATCCTATTAGGAGCAGAAGGCGTGAGTAGTCTGTGTTAAGTGGTGGCCCCATAATCGAGACACGAGATGACTGGAGACCTGATTCAATCTGACAAGTCTTCGAATCAGCCCCGTTGACAAAGAGAACGTGAAAAAAAATGCCCTCCGGCGTGATGCCTTCATTCTTCTAAGCTCCTATTGAGAGGCGTGTGTTTAAGGGCGAGGATGTGTTGATTCTGCTGTTTCGGTTTAATTAAATCAAGATTAGACGTCGAGTTGCTTCCAACGTCCTCCTCCTTCAGGATTTTTCAAAATATATTGCGACTTCAATTCATGAGGATATTAGGACACAGAACGTCGCTATGGCGTGTCATAGTGTTAACTTCAACTCAATGTATTGTCCCATGCATATGCTTGCCGTAAGGTTTCAAGATAACCAAATAGCTTTATAAAGCTGTAGTCCTGGCTATACGTCATGTCAACCCTCTCACACCCTGCAGTCCATATGTGGTTGCTACTTTATTGTTCCCGCATAAAGAACAAAATGCAAGGGAGAGGCCCATATCTGCGACACCAACTGTACATAGGCCTGCGTGCAACCCAACTTTACCTGGGGGATCGAAATATCAGGCCCAACCTTTTTGTCTCCTTGTACCATGTAACCTAATTTTATATTTACTGAATGTTTATTATACAATTTTAGGTACTGCACATGTTAGCCCAGGATTGGGCCCACAACAGTGCCTCCAGATGTCCTCTGAAATAGCCAGGGTGTGCTTGTTTGAGTGTGTATGTTCAAGAGTGTATGGCCTAGTGTCTGGTTTTGTATGGCTTTTTCCACATGATTTCATTATCTGTATTTCCTGTAGTACCTCCCCTTCTTCCAGCATGTAAAGCCCTTTCAGCAGCCTAATATGAAAAGTGCCTGATAAATAGTTTCCTTTATTAAGTCAAACGTCACTGATGTTCTCTTTTTGCTTCTTTATGTTTCTATTTCACTGATGTCAGACAACAACGTTCTAGGAGCCTCAAGATGAAGACGCATGTGGTTGTCATACAGTACTTCCAGGGGTTGGGTATTTTTTTCACTTCTCAACAGAATATGACACAAATGAATTATTTTGATTTTGTTCTTCTTGTTGCTTTTCATGACAAGTACACCAGTGGTAGTAGTACCATGAGCTATCCTCCCACTTGCTTCCCGTTCCAGTGGGCTAACTTGCCACCTCTGGATTCTTCCCTGCTGCCCTCAGGATGGCCTTGTTTACAATGCCCTATTTCCATTCAAGCACACTGATCTGGTCCTAATGAACATTGTGGTTGCCTGGATGCTCCTTTTGAGCAATGACCTTATTAAAGAAGCCCACATAAGAACAAGAACCCGATTCCTTGACATTGTGTTGGTTACGGTATTCCTTCAGTTTGTGCATCCGTCCTTTGAACTCCCCTCATCCCTTTTTTTCTTTAGGTTCTTCTTCGATCCACTATGTCCTACATCTACCGTCTTTACCATTGTTCTCCAAACGCCAATTTCTGTCCAAGTTAGTCGCACACTGTACTTGAATATTTAACGCACCAATAAAGCACAAGCACCCGGCGCAGTGAAAGAAAACCGTAAATGAGCAAAAGCCTCGAAACATAATGAGAGAAAATGTATTTTCAGCAAATGGTGAAGGCGCACCCAGCAGAATACGGTTGCACAATAAAAAATGTCTGTGTCATTGTGAAAGTGCTGCCAAATGGCTGTGAAGGGCATCCGTGTGGGCAGCCTGTAAATCCCAGCCAATGTTTGCCAAACAATCTTTTACATTAGCCTGTTGTTTATTTGACAAAGCGGCAGCGAAGAAGCGTTACATGTTTATTGTTTGTCTGTAGCCGCAGCAGTTGTCCTTCATTCTCAGATCTGAAGTCCAGCTCTCAATGACATTTTAGCGACAGCCACAATAACTTCCATCCCCCTGTGTAAAAGATATTGACTCATTTCGGTAATGCACGCCACAGAATCCGAGGGCCTGGTTCTATCCTGCGGCTGAAGTTTTTAAACGAAGCTTTATAGTCACCATTACAAGATCCTCTGAGGGAAGGATCCCAATGATTTCATTAGTCTTTGGCTAGCTCGCCTGACATGTCTCCCTTCCCGCTCCAACACTTCCAGTGCAAAAAAAAAAAAAACCTCTTCAACTGCCAAACTATTCTGACTTGTTAATGATTGCGGTTTGGTCGGTTGAACTACAGCTATAAATCTAGTGTCTGCATTTTATGCAAAAATGATCTGAGGTTTCAAGATGGCTTCATTTATAAAGCAGAGCCGAGCGGCATGGAAAGAATTCAGGCGAGGTAAAAGGCGCTGGCAATCGTTGGGTTGCGACAATTCACACTTCTTTCACGGATCTATATTTACATTGTGAAAACACCCCGTTTTTCATTCCTTAGTTTAGATCAGTGGAGAAACAACTTTGGTCGACTGCTTCATTATGAAAAACAGTGTCGATTAACTACGATGAAATGGAGCTTATACTGCAGATGGATTGCAAATGGTCCAGACACATTGCGCACAAGTTATAGAACTAGAATAGAAAAAAGATGAAATGTGGTCACAATATAAGCATGAAGAGTGGTTCTGTTATGTTTGTATCTGTCTCATCTGTCTCTATTACAGCAATATAACTTACATTTTATTTTAGGAAAATCTGATTATGGAACAAAGAGGAAGACATGACTACTATGGTAGTACTTTGGTACTTTGGGAGGGGTCTGAAGTTCGATCGGGATATAAGAAGGTGTCACTTATTGAGTGTCTCTAGCGACAAAATGTGTTTTTCTTGTTCATTGTTTTAGGGTTATGTGATGATACTGATGTAGCTTTGAGAACAGGCTTTCCACTTTGCCCTGTAAAAAGTACAATTTTTGAATTATGGAAGTTGTTTCGTTGATTTGATGATACGCCATTTCTATAAAGCCATAGACATGAGCGTCTTGTCTCATTGCTTTCCTCGGAGAGTGTGCTCACAATGTAAAGGGATATTTGTTCCAGAAAAACAACGGGTGAAATGTCATATGGATGCTTTCAAAACTTGTGAAGGGAAGTGCCACCCGAACCACCAGAGACAGTTCAAGAGAGGCGGCAAAAGACGGGTGTTAATCCACCGTTAAAGATGCAGTAGTTCAACGTAGCTTGAGCCATACAAAATCACCAACGTTTCTCAGATAAGCGTCGGCATCATGCTGATCAGGCTTTTTTTCTGAATAAGAATGAGTGTGTCTTTCACACATATTTACAGTATGAACCTGGCAACCTGGAGCGACGTTTGTTATGAAAGAACACCTGAGTGAAGCAGAGTGGTGGTTACATAAAACAAACATTATATCACACTGTCGCTGATTCCATAACAGACACTTACTGCATTGTGAGTCTGTGTCTGTCCAACCAGGATTAAGATGTTGGAGCAGATGATAGAGAGGCAGAAGTTCAGGAGGATGATAGAGCGCTCAGAACGAATATATCTGAAAACAAAAGGTATAAGATGTTATCAGTTGCTCTGGTTTAGCTTGGAGGTGTGTTTCCCGCTCCAATTACCTCCATAGCACAGCGTAGATGACTGCCAACGTGATCAAGGCGAGGCAAGACAGACCACAGCCAACTATCAGTGTCACAGATGGGACCCCTGAGTACTCCATGGTCTGTGGAGGAGACAAAGCGAGACAAACTAGTCAGTGGGAGGCTGCATGTGGTTCACACAGGACAGTTCATCTTTTATTATCGGGGCAAGATTGATCCAGTCATAACAACCACCGCAAATGTGAATAATCCGCTGTGGGCTCCTTAATATGCTTTGAGGTTTTCAAGTGCATGCGTGGGCAAGACGGTTGTTTACATCTCCAAAACTTTCCATAAACCTAAGCTGGGAAGAGTATCACAAAGCACTGGAGACCGAGAAAAGCTGGTCTCAAATGTGGTTGTTTTTCTCTCCAATTACTTCCTCATCTGTTTTTTTCAAGTTACGCTTCAAATCCGCCGGATAATCTTGAATTCCAGGGCATATGATTTAAACTAACCTCTGATATAATTGATGCAAAAATGCAATTTCTCATTTTTTTTTCCATGTTTTAATTAGTGAATGCATCATTAGTTCATCTTTTCTTCTCTCCTGTTGTGTGATTAAGCAGCGTCGGTGCTGGCCCATGTCCATACGTCCTTTTAAATATACTCTATAAATCTACACCTACTACTGACTGAAGAGTTAGATTAAATGGAAGACTTTCTTGTGTTGTTTATCGATATATGTACATATTACAGTTAAAATAACATTAACATTCATGTGAAATAGTACAAACAGGTATTGCAGAATCATGTTATGGATTTTTTTTGTGTGTTTTTAAGCGCTAATGCATGGAATCAATGCAATGCTCATGACAGTAAAACATGTAGGAGTCAACTTGGATGTCTAGATCTTCTACTTACACCATACTCCTATGTCATATCATGCGTCATTCGAATTGGCAGGCTCAATCATAATGTCATAATGTCAGATATAAAGATGTAATGACACCTTACTGTATGACTAGAATTAAAAAAATATGGGTAGCATTCGGGATTTAGTTGGATAAACGTTGTTCAAATGTTAAAGCATTGTATGTGAGAGCAAGTCTAAGACCTTTTGTACTAAACATTGAATCAAGAAATTTAACAGCATCACTGTCTTCAAATGTCATCCAAAAACTGAACAGTAAACTGAACAAAGTCAGAGCTCGAGCATTTCAAATGATCAATTTTGGTCAGCCAGAAACACAAAAGGCCGAGGACCATATTCGATCAGATCCGGCCGAAAATGGCCCGTCGACTAGACTTTGGACATGGCTGTGATATGCAACAAAATAAAATGACACAAACTAGATTTGGTGAATCGCATTTGTTTAAAACTTGAATATTATGACCAAAATGTCAATCCTTAATGTTACCGAAACCCAAAAAGACGAATCGTTTTTCACATATTGAGAATTGTGGAGATTTCAGAAAGCTTCACTGGAACACTCAACTTCACACAGAAAGAGAGGCTTGAAAAAGAAACACAGGATCCGACTCCATCTTGAAAATAATATCTAACATGGGTTTAAATATAAAACTAAACAAGCAAAAATATGTTTAAATTGCAATCGCGTGACACTGAAGCCGAAGTGGGGGTGGGGAGTGAACGGGTCGATATAGTGCAAGGCAAAAAGGTGACACACAAACGGCAACAGCTGCACACACCGGAAGAGATTCCCAAATCAATTAGACAGCTAGAAAATACCCCCCACGATCTCAAGGTCTCTGCTGAATTACAATATTACAGGATTAACACAGCAAAGAACCTCTGCCACACACACACAGACACACACACACACACAGAGGCAGCTTTATATTGTCCATCAGAACACACGCTGAATAACAAATCAGGAGCTACTTACTATTTCTCTTGGTTGCTGAGCCAAAATGGCGAAGGTAGATACACGATCACATAGGCATTTTGTATGGGATGCATCTGTGAGCACCGTCTTACATCCTTTAGAGGACCAGGATCCCCAAGAATCGTTCCTGTGGGGGGAAAGCAGAGGCAATTCGTGGTGAGATGCCAATTGCGGGATGCATCGACAACAACAGGGTAGATCTCATCACCCAGTTCGACTGGACTCCGCAAGACATAGCAATGTATTTAACCGTAACCCAGACTTAAGGAGGAAAAACTAATGTGGTGAGAGGCAGCGACCGAGGTCTCCGGGGAGCTGTCCAGGCGCACCGGTGCTGATTTACTCTCTATGCGCATAGAAAGAGCAGCAAATCGACATTTTGTGATGATGCTTTGAGATCCGATCACTCGGAGTTACCTGTAACAGATCGCTGCGTGATATCCCACTTCTCTATTTTCGTCTCGCAAACGCCAGTATCCCCCTCGTTAGAGCGTCCGCTTCTATTTCCTCGCCTTTTGCGGGTTTTTTTTCCCTCCGTGAACAGTTTAAATTAGACGCTTTAAGATGCTTCCTGAAGAGATTTTCACCCTAGAAACGGCGGACAGCATCAGATTGATACTCAGCTCCGTTCTGCAGCCGTCACAAGGGGGAGCTGGCTGCGGTCATGAATGAAAATGTAAAAAAGACGGGCGAGTCTATCCGAGAGCTCAGAAAAATATTTCGAATTCGTGGTGTTTTTTGATATATATCATTTTAAACTAACCCTTTGTCGCATTCTTGCGGGTAATGTGATGACACACTAAGTCATGGATTCCCCCGCCGAAAGCGCCACAATGGTTTCGCCCGGTCTCCACTTCACTCTCGTAGGTGAAATGGAAAGAAACGACTTTCTCCTGTTTGTCTTCAGCCCCCGCTCAGTTTGGTCAAAAAACAAACTAAAAAACGTTGCATTACCTGTTAATAGTCTTATGGAGCTATATTCTTTCCATTACTATGTTAAACAGGCGGCTTGTTTTTGCATCAGATAATAACACACTACAAACAGCAAGCTATTACATGGCTTAAAATGCTTTAAATAGAATGTGTTAGGATCCTTCTGTCCAGGCAAAAAAGCTAACATTTGACCGTCCATCATAACATTTCAACCACATATTCATCAAGTCATTCACATACATCAATATGGGGGTAATAAAATAGAAAATAATTACCGTGCACCGTGCAGATTTGTTTAACTAATAATAATAATAATAATTAAATAAAAACAAATTTCAAGTATTAACTATTTTAGTGCACACTTTTTATCTAATTAATTCGTGTCTTTATTGAGGATTTTTATGGTAGAAAGGACACAATTGTTATGTTATGTTCTATATATTCTATATAACAATTCATATTTACAAACATGTTTTCCGCTGTGTAGTTTTAATGGTTTAAAATGGCAATTCAAAGTCACTTCCAGCCAGCCTGCTTGCACCAGCCTCTTCTGCCGGCTACCTTCAGACTCTTCCTCTCCAAACTTTGCATAGTAACTCTTGCTTCTCCTCATCATTCTCAGATCCAAACACTCGATCCTCTCCAGCCCGTCAACCATGCTTGCACTCTCTTCTTCAACTCCCTTGATCTCAGCCAAAACTATATTTTCATTCGCATGACTATTTCAGTTTGAAAATATTCTAGGAAACCCTTGACTGAAGACACATTGCAAAGGTGAAAACATGAAATGAATACCACCTTTCATTAACATTTTTCAATTCCTTCAAGAGGCGGCTTTCAGCAAGGTTTTCAAACAACAAATCAAAATCTTTTGCGTTCCGGCAGGTGCACGCAACCTTCGAATCCTTCAGTGGACTGGGCGTGAGAAAAGCCCAATTGAAACATGTCGCGTTATCAAGCAAACACCTTTTTTTGAAAGCAGAGAAATCATCACTGATCTGATGATGAGTTTTGTTTTCAACACCAACAGTGCCTTTTCAATCAAACAATATCCACCAGGAGTCCGTAACCGAACTCCCACAATGGATTTAAAACAAAGTCTGTAGCTGTAATGAATGGTAAGATGGATGAAAAAAAAAAAAAAAAAGATTCCCCAGAGACGAAGACGAGCCCTGAGCTGTGTCTTAGAGGCCCATCAGAGCGTAACTGTTTCACCATTCTGCTTTTAAGTTTCAAAGACTTGACTAGAATGGCACCACATGAAGGAGGGTTCAAACACTGCCGTCTGTGTCTGAAGTGAGCACAACATGAAAATTCAACTGTATACTGTGATGTGAAAAAAAAACACACCCAAAAATCATTTTAAATTCAGTTCCTTTGGTAGCTATTTCATCTGATTTCAACACCATGAAGCTACAATGTCATATTACAGATCAGAGATATTTTAATGGATAAAAAAGGAACAGAATAGTGGTTGGTATAGTCTTGCTAACATGGCGGAGATGGACAAACTGACACAAAGCATTGTTTTGCTAGTAAGCTCCTTTAATCAGAAAACTCAAATTCCTATGGGGTTAAAAAGAAGGCTCGACTCATCCCGTTCCCTTTTTAATCCCTTTAAATGAAGCATTGTTGTGTTGTTTGTTGTCTCACTGTGACTCCAGGCGATACTGTGCAGCGTGGACTTCTAATGATGGAAAATAAAAATAACTTAAGCATGACAAATTAGCCAACATCTCACCCTGTTGTTCTTAAAGCACTGCCGTGACCTTGTTTTCTCAGGAGACAATGCAGCGTTTTACAAAGAAAGTTAAACATTTTTTATGTTTGTTTCTTTTCATTGTGTGTATTTATCAAAAATGCGGCTATTACAAAGAGAAAACAGTGAACTTGATGTTTGGTCCAAGCCAAAGTGCATATTTATTTCTTCATCTGGAAAACTCAGCTTAGAGGATCCAGCAATTTAATTTGTCAAAAAAAAAAAATTTGCTTCAAATAATTCAAGCATTTCTGTCATAATTATAATTTCATGGTGAGGCATCACTTGCGCAATCTGATAAAGAAAGTCCATTTAAACTCCCGTCTGTAGAACAGTAGAACCAAGTAAGTAAGTAATGAAATAAATAAAGAAATGTGATATTAGCATGTCAAGGAATATGATGGGGACAACCAAATCTTACGTAAATATTCTATAAAAATTGAAGACAGTCTAAAGAGAATTGCAGTGGTTTCCAAACTTTTGCTCCATGTTTGGATGGGTGAAAAAAAAAAGGCAAATAAAATAAAATCAAGAGGAGAATTGATGAATGATTCTGTTCTAAACACTAAATTTGGGTTGCAAGTCTATTTTGCAAACTGTGAAGAGGTGAAACCAAGTCAGTTTCAGACTGCCCTCCATGTTAAATCTTCGGTGAAGACTGTCTCCTTCTTCAACATCATCAAAGTGTCCTTGTATATATGACTGAAATATAAGGTTTTCCTGAAAAGATGACACTTATAGAAGTTTTTGAATTTAGTTTTTATTTTACCGTCAAATCAATAATAAAAAAAAGCATAATAGGATTTCAACTGTGTCTCAATATTGGCTTTGACACGGGCCTAAGCTAATTTAAGTTATTAAATGAATTACCTTGAGGGAAAAAAAAAAAAAAATCAATGTGAAGTTATTTGATATCTGAACTAGACTGCAGTCTCTCAGTTTTCTATAAGCAATTACATCACTTAAGCACCACAAAGAGATGAAACCAACAGACAAAAAAGAGAGGATGCCGAGTTGAGAGGCAGAGTTGAAGATGCTCTGGTTCTCATTGGGAGTGACTGGGAAACAGGAGATGATAGACCTGAGGGACAGGTGGAGATAAAGTGAAGGAGGCAAGAACGTTTGGACACGTGGATGTGGAGGTACCAAGCAATAGATGAAGAGGGAGACTTGAAAGAGGACTGGCGTGACTTAGGATGATGATCAAGATACTGTAGGTTTAGGTGGAGGTGGCTGAACAGCTGTGGCAGTCCGTGACAGGAATTGCCAGAGGACAAAGGAGAAGATGAGAGAGATGAAAGCAAAGTACATAGAGGAATAGCAGACTACCGTTGCTTCATTTGTTGCAACAACTCAGATGAAAATCAAGGTGAGATTTCCATTGGCTTGTTTTGATACACGGGTATCAGAAACCCAAAACAGCATGAATATATCAAAAACATAACTTTTTTTTCTTGTTATTGTCACAATCTATCAGAATATCGCCACATGGGCTGCTGGAGGCGTGGCCCTTCATTAAAGCCAACATGTGAAGCTCCATTACTCATCACGCATGCCCTCAGTAAACTAGAACATCCAAAAAAAAGAAAAAAAAAAAAAACTTTTTTAAATTCAAACCCCGTCCATATTAAATTAACTTGACTGGGAAGGGGGTGGGGGGGTGTAGTGGGGGGCTGAGAGCTTTGTGAAATGTACTTTAGGCAATTTTATGAAGTCTAGATAGACTGACACACAATGACAGGCAGAGGAAAGTGGGGGCAATTCTGGGAATTTATTCCATCCATCTTGAATCTCTTGATGACGGGTAATTTATATTAGCCTGCAAGTTACGCAGTGGGTGTTGGAGGATTGAAGGGAAAATGAGTGCTTACATTTTTAGGTCGGAAATGATCGTAATCTAACAGTTATACACACACTCTTGTGAAGTGCTGGATATAGAAAGCATGATGACTCGATTGATGTGGAAAACAGTGCAGTCACAAGTGGAGTTGTATGTGTGTTTAGATAGATAGATAGATAGATAGATAGATAGATAGATAGACGGACGGACGGACGGACGGACGGACGGACGGACGGACGGACGGACGGACGGACGGACAGACAGACAGACAGACAGACAGACAGACAGACAGATAGATAGATAGATAGATAGATAGATAGATAGATAGATAGATAGATAGATGGATGATAGATAGATAAATAGATAGACAGACAGACAGACAGACAGGCAGGCAGGCAGGCAGGCAGACAGACAGACAGACAGACAGATGGATGGATAACTGATATTAATGCCCCCACAGGATGCACCATCATCGTGACGCAGGATCGCCTTTTAAACGCTACATTCTGACGCAGAATATCAGCTCTCAACCTGCAGTTTTCTGGAGACGCCTTTGGCAGGAATCCAGTTTCCACATGTGCAAAAACGCCGCAACAGCTGCTGTTCACAACCTGACATGTTAATGATTCATTGCATTTTCTAGCAGCAGCCATTAAATGAATCGCCATGCACAAAGTATTTTTTAATACGCGTTCCTCAATTCAACGTGTGACAAGGCGAGAGAATGCCGCAAATATATTTGGCGTCAACAGCCATCAGAAAGCCTAAGTGTTTTTTGGAGGAGGGTTGAAATGCTTTTAATCCCATCAAAATTCAGTGCACTGTCACAGCAGATAGGTTCATCACTTAACACAGAGAGGATAATCTGTGGCGGGATGGAAGCGGAAATATGTGCGATTTCAAGTCAGACATGTACCTCGGGGCGGTTAACATGGATTCCGAGGATTTAAAAGCACAGAAACGACAGGTGAAAGGTCTACAACGTGCTGGGCACGTTGGCTTGACAGAATTAAAGGGATTAGCACGACTAAGCTTGATCACTGACACGCCTATGCAGAACGTCAAAATTCTGACGGGCCACCGCTACGCCTTGTGCCATGCTGAGGCCCAGCCAGATGCAGTCAAAGTGACTTCCATACTCCCCTCTTGGCAATGACTCAAATAAAATACCAACAATTGAAAAAGATAATAAAGGCGTATGGGCCCAGTATGTTTACTCCAGCGGCTGTGGGGAAGCGGGGTTGAGAAAGTAAATAGAAGATATAAGATACTGTCTCTCTGGATAGCCTGTTGCTTTATTTCAAAAACACTTTTTAAATCTGCATGGTGTGCAAGTGTATTCAGGAAGTGTGACTTGGTAACTCAGAAATCTAGCTCACTCCATTGACAACAATGACAACAGAATATATGAGATCAAAACAGCTAAATCACACCACTATTTTTTTAACAGCTGTACTTTTATGCAAATGATAAAACCTAATAAATTGCCAGCATTTATTTAAAGGTTTCGAATCTCCCTTTAAACCCACTCAACAGTTCAAAACATAAGCCATGGCTGTAAAAAAAAAAAAAAAACATTATGTAGAAAAAGAAGCATCTTTAGCATCCTTCATTTTATCCTATCTTCCCTTCCCATCTTTATCTTCCCTATTTACATGTACAAAAAAATGTTTCTATGAATATATAAGCACTCTGATTTAGTTTAAATCAACATGTTTAACAGATGTTTTATTATCTGCCGGATGAGTCCTTAGAGTGGCTCTTACGTTGTAATGGGATCTGTCATCTGTTTTTGATGAACACGATCATCATACCTGGAGTCATTTTACGCCGCTCCCATTCAGATGACGCAGCTAACTGCCGTCACCAAAACTCGGCGGGTGAAAGTCAAAGTAAGTGAATATAATGATGCTGTCTCCGTGGAGCATTTGTTGTGGTGAAATTGACCGCTAGCTCCGAAGGCTGTCACGGACAATGGAGCATCCCGTGCTGCTGGAAGATTCCCAGTAAACAAATTAAAACCGCAGGATAAAATCCATACACAAAATAAATGCTCATAAAAATAATGAGTTCTGTGGAGCAGATGAATCTTGCATCAATGGGGTGGAAGACATAGAGTTATTGATCTGGATAATTGGCAAGTTATAAGTCATTGATATTTTAAGTCACAGAAAACTAGAAACTAGACATTGATAGAATTTAAAAGGGAGATGACACATCTGAATTAATAGATACAATTTCCGCTTAACTGAAATGTGCTCAAAGTGACTGCTTTTTATTGTTCTTTCTGCATTTCCTACCAGAGATCGTCTCCAAAGTGTAGGAGTCTGGATCCTCAAACTTTGTCCTTAACAAGGCTGTCTAGCCCAAATGGGATTTTAAAAAATAAAAAGAGATAAAAAGAGGACAAAAGAGACAAAAAAATGACATAATGGGAAAACTAAATGGGAAAAAAAACTCAAGGATATTTTGTGTAACTTTGGTTATGGTTGGTTGTGCATTATTTCATTTAAAACACATTCCATGTAAAGATTCAAGAAGTATCTCAAATATTTCAACGAAATAATCCTGCAAGTAATTATCTGAGAAAAAAGGTATATTTCAGTTGCACACATAATAGGAAAACAAATGCACAAAATAAAATTGTCCAAAGAAATTCTGATGTGGTCAGTTTCATAGCTTTAGTGTGACACCAGAAGGGCCACATAAAGACAGTCAAAAGGAATTTGCCTAGGTTCGTTCTTGATGTGCTCATTTCTCGTCCTTTCTAGATGATCCATCTTGTCCTTGCAACAATTACTGCTAATTACAACAATTACTTGTTGTATTTTGGTTGCAACAGCTTTTTGAAGAACAATGTTCTTTGACTCATATCATCAAACAATATATATATATATATATATATATATATATATATATATATATATCTTGTAGTGACAGAAAATGACTTCAGATTGAGCGCCGGAAAAAAAAAAAAGTTTTCAGACACCCTCAAAATCTCAGGATGTGGCTGCATGATAGAGGCACAATCTAATACCAATTACACTTTTTTGGTTTATTGTTTACAATGTAATGAATTCATGATATTTTCAATATGTCACTTCTCAACATTGTCTGCATCAAAGTCAACCAAAAACAGAACGTGTTCACTTTTTTTTTGTAGTCCTGCCATTGTCACACAGTAGAATGCAAGAGGTGTCCGAAAAACGTTTTTCTACCATTGAAATTTTGGGGTCTTTGACTTTATTTGGTAAGTGGAAGAACACCGTGAGAGGTGGTGACGGATTCCTAAGTGTCCATGCTGAAGAAATATTTGTTCACTAAATAGCTGCATGTAAGAGCAGAAATTAAACTGGAGTAGTTTGGCCATTGTAAACATTCATACATCAGGGTACAAATGATTTGGGTCATATAATCATTCATCAGTAGAGAAAACACTGCACACTGGATTAAAAAGCCGTGATACATGTGTGAATAACAGGGAGGGAGGCGAAGGATTAAAGATGCAGGGAGCAGAGGGGGCAAAAACAGATGAGTTAAAGTATTTGAACCCGACACTGATGAACAAAGATCAATGTAGGTGAGGAGGAGAGTGCAGGCCGGGTGGGACGGGAGGACTGTCCTGTCATAATGCGTCTTCTTTTGGAAGATAAGTGCTCAGAGAATTTATGTGAACAGAAGCTGAGTTGCTACTTTTATTTGGCTCTATTAAATAAGGTAGTTAGTGTTTTTTGGTGTACTTTGATCCAGTAAAATTTCAAGTATTAAGCTTTATTTTGTTTACCGTTTTACTTTACCTCTATGTTTTTTTAAATGATACCTTGAATACAGTTTAGTTTGATGTTGGATGAGTAGATTTTGTCAGTGTTATTGACCTTTAATGCAGGCAAAATTGGTCAAACTTCTTAAAAGAAAAACTGTTCTTGAATAGCTTCTTTGATCACAGATGAAAGTCACAATATGATATTTTTGCTGCATCGCCCTCACCTAATATAAAGAATACCCAAAGATAGAAGCTTGCAAGACCCAACGACATAGTGAAATAAAAGCATTTTTTTTCTTTTTTTTCCAATACAAAGTGTGATAAATAGATCTCCACCAGCTGCTACACTCATCTTTTGAGAGAAGAACATAAAGTTGTATCTGTTTTCCTCCGCATGGCTTAAGAGCTTTCTGTGAAATATGGACAGGCTGCAGCTGAGCTCTGCATAATGCAGAAACTTACATTCAGTCCTTCTTTATTCCGCTCACAATATAAGATGTGTATGTTCTGCCTTCACCACATTAACATTGGAGCGGCTCACACTGGAAACAGTCCTCTGCCTACTGTCTCCAAGGTACATCCCTCAGCTGTTCACACAGACAGGAGAAACTCTTGCAGCCCACCCCGTAAGTAATTTTTGGCTGTTGAGAATGCAGCATACACCCACATAGCTCCACTACTGTCGCTCGTGGTGCAACTATACACATTCATACCCTTGTTCTGGAAACATTTTTCCTCTTGTTATCTTATGTTAGAACAGCAATGAATATCAAGGTATGTATAATATAATAATATTCATTCATAGTATTCCAACGAATTATTGCTGTGCCCCCTCCGAGTTACTGAAAAAAGAAATGCTCCTGGAGTGGCTAAAATATTAATGTTTTTAACTGGAAAGTCCTGGATATACCACATAATTTCAGGGTCTATTGACAGCCAAATCATTTGTTGTGTCGTTCAGCTTCTGTGGCCACAGCAGTAAGTAAAAATGTGCCTGTACAAAGAGCAGAAGGTTGTTTCAGGTAGGTAAACATGACAACAATTACTTTCTGGATAGAGTTAACTATTGAAATAATGACTCTCTATGATCCCTAACATTTTCCAACACAACATGTTGATTCCAATGAATCTTTTGTGTCAAATTTGAGGTCAAGGGGAGAAATATGGCCCACTAAGTACTTCCATGTGGCCTGCAAGAGTTCGGGTTCGGGGTAGTCATTTATAGGCCACAGAAGACAAAACAATGCGTGTCAAAAACATTCATCCATAATTGCCCATTCATCATTTTGTTTTCTCAAACAATGACAGTGACATCATGATTCACTTTTAACTCCAGCTTTGTCAGTATGATAGTAGGCCATTTCACACAGTAGACCAGTGTTCCTGGACACAACATACTATGACGAACGAACTTTGCGCCAGAGAAACATTTGGGATATATACTCTAGATGTGGAATGTTAACAGAGGAATTTCCACCTTTAATACAATGAAAAATGTATCTCTGAAATGTCTCTGATGCCACCTTCATAGCCAAGGAAAGACTTTCCAGCCCCAAACTTGACTGTTCTTTTCACACAGCGATTGAGACGGATCAAGGTTTGAACCCATGTATAACATGCATAGCAAAAGAAAGTATTGTGAGAAGAACTAGTCTTCCACAGCATGTTACAAGCTTTCACCTCCCGTTATTCCATGCCACACTCTGAAACTGCGACATGCAAATTCAACATTCAGTCCTGCTGGTGCTTTCTATTGAAAGAAAACTGCCTCAAGTTAGAACTCTCATGCTGAATTATAGGGAGAATTCACTTGGGAACTGAAAGCATGTGGTGTCTTATTGAAATGCCAGACGCAATGCTTTGTGTTCTGTGAGAAAACTTCAAGACAAATAGAGAAGCTCAACCATCACAACGACATGTTCAACGAAATTTGCTAATTCAAATTAAATTAAATTAAATTTAGAGGCGCAGCTCAGATGGTCAAAGTCAAACGACCATGGATATTCATCCAAAAAAAGCAAGTTGTGCCAAAGAAAAAAAAACATAGTCACACAGCCTCATCAATAATGCAACAGTTATATTTCTGCAAGTGCACCATTACCGTCTTTCACAATTCATAAGACCTTTTTTCCATTACCTTAAATAAATCCAGCCCCTGTTCCAATTACACACCACCTGCTGCGACCAAAACCACACTCTTGTGTTTGACTTGTTTCAATTATTGCCATAGTTTTCTTTCTTTCTCGCTGTCAAACATTTTTGTTAGAACAACCGCACAATGCATTTGCCCATGCTGACTTACATGATGTTGCTGTCCCACAGTGCACAGTACGGGTTTATTGTTCCCTGAAAAACACCAACAGGACAGCGTGTTAGCAGGCAGCATTATGAAGTTAATTATCAGGATCATTTTGAATGTTTTAATTTTTTTTTTTACGTTGACATTCAGAGGTCACGATGAAGCCATTGTTTGGCTTGCAGTAGGAAAGCATACTTGCTGACAGGCTCAGACCTACACACCCAGCCTCTAATTGAGTTAAGGGTCGCACTCACAAAAGAGATCGTCCTTGTAATTATTCGGGAGCCACACCATATGCTTACAAATTCATTATCGGGACAATTAGCTGCCATCATACGCCAGCTAATGAGCTGTGTGTGATGTGGTCAATATGAAAGAGTCGTCTGGAAACGTAACCGCCCTGAAACATATTTAGCTTGTCGCTTTTAAGATAATGGCATGATACATTTGTCTTCACAACGGCAGCGTTTTTCACGCTAAATAACAAAAGCTAGATCATAGGACAAAATCTGTGCTAAGATGCTGTAGGTGAGTTGACATTTTAGCAGATGTATTTCCGCATCATTCATTTATCGTGCCGTTTATGCTTCTTCCCGAGGTTATTTGATGGCGTAAGAAGCTGTCAGCTGATGTGTTGCTTACAAAACCAACAGAAAACTGGCCCTATGTTTGGGTTGAAGCCGTCCCTTTATTCCAAAAGTGCTGGGCAGAATAACATGAAGCACAAGAACACAAAAAAGAATGAGAGGACTTACATTTGTCAGATGAGCCAGTTCAATCTCCAGGTGCACGTCGATTGTCTTGGGCTCAGGCCGTACTGTCACAGCGATAACTTTTGAGTTCACAACAGTGTAGTTCCTGCAAATGTATTCCGCAAAAGAGAGAACAATTATGCTACAATTTCAGGATGAATTTGTCACTCGCACAATCTAAAATACACTTTAACCCTTTAAACGTTAAGTTCTCATCCAAACTTTAAATGATTTGCATTTCACATTTTTTTTTTTATTGGTTTGTCTTGTTCTGATGCGACTGACTATGATCCCATGCAGTTACCTAGGCGCCAAAGAATAATGCTACAATTTCAGGATGAATTTGTCACTCGCACAATTTCAATTGAACACTGCAGGCAAGTAAATTTTGCCAACACTTCTTTGTTGCTCTGAGCTTATATATTTGTTGTGATGGGAATAAGCATGGGGTCAGTTCCTTTTGTTTTTCTTCTGCTGACTCACCCATATTTAAATTTTCCTGCCTTCATTCATTTATTCCTTTTTCCTGGTCTGTTCATCCCAGCTACACAGGGCAGGAGGCTGGACACTCCCTGGACCAGTTTCCAGCTCATCAACTATCTGGGTACATTTGAAATCTGGTTTAATGGTAAGTTTAGAACTGAATGCCTGGAATCTGGGGCAGTTTAAAGCGATACAGTATTTCATGTCAGTTTGTGTAAATCTCTTCAGGAGCAATGCGGTCAAGTGGGCATCCGGAAAGCAGAGCTGACTTCCACAATAACTGCACTGTCCTTATTCTTTTGGCGTTTCCATTTCACAATGTCATTAAATAGGGCAGTCTTGTTCAGTGTCTGTCAGTACTACTAAAATACACTTTAGCCACTTAAACATTAAGTTCTCATCCAAACTTTCAATGATTTGCATTTCACATTTTTTATTGGTTTGTCTTGTTTTGTCTTTGCCAAAGGGGCCACAGCGGTTACCATACTAAGATACATTCTGACTTCTTACTCCATAGAGGTTGGTAGCTGATTATCACACTGACAGTTTTCATTTGAAGACGGATTTTGTTGATGTTTTTTCAGCGACAAAATATTGAGCTTTGTGGAGAAGCAGTCTCAAGTGGTGTTTTGTTCTCTTACTTTGGTGAAGGCAGCATGAGTCCAAGAGTCTTGTAGAGAACTGTTCCGAGAATGAAGACCGGTGATCCTTCCATATCTACAGGGTTCAAACAGTGAGAAAAAGACATTCATTTACTCATTGTTAATCTGTATATTATCTTATCTTGTTGAACCTTTATTTATATAATCACCTTTATTGGTGTGCTGAATTCATACAACATTTCAAGTTTGTGATGAAATGCTTTTGCAGAAGTGAAACTGGGGTCCTGTGAGTTAAGCAGTTAGGTTGGAGCGGACTAACTGAGCCTTTGCGTGAGCGCCCCCTTAGGAAAATAAACCCTGCAATAATTGAACTTTCTTGCTAAATGGCATTTTGCCTGGATTGTCTATTTGTTTCAATCCAAGAGCCGTGGTCACGGACTGCAGTTTTATATCGATGGCAAACCAAATTAAATCCAGGCTCGAAGTTAAAAGGACAAAATAGTGCAATAGTGCTCATTTGTCACCTCCATTAAGTCGGCCTGCGCTTTTCTTTTTCATTTACCTACGCAGCTGAAAGGTGGAGGAAGAAATCAGGGCACATAAAAACCGGATGTGCTCATGTACGGTACTTTTGGAGGTCTTTTGGGACCACTACCGACTGCTGTTTGGTCAAAACAATGCTTCAGAGCTGCTGTGTCTAGGCCACAATCAATCATTCGCTTTATAATCCTAATAGATTCAAAATAAGACAGATTACTCGAATTAACCAAATTGTTTTGGCCCTGAAACGCAGCACACAGCAGTGACTGGCAGTGGCGGATGCTCAAAACGCTGAGGCGGTGAAAAAAGATGAATGAACAAGCGAGCAAACAGACTTTTTACACAGCATTATTGCCCGATTCAGAGAGTTGGTAAAGCACAGAGAAAGTTTGCAGAAGACGGATGCGTCTGCAGCGGGGCCTGATTCTCAGTTGTCAGGCCGATCAATTTCAGCGGAAACCATTAGGTTTTTGCGGGGATGCCATAAAATTTGTCATTCTTCATCAGCTGCCACCGGGTTGGGGATTGAGTAGTCGCCATGTATTTGTCCTACACTTCTATGAATTCTTCTAGTCAAATGAAGCAATGTCATTGGGGAGACAGAAAGTGGACGCGTCTGCATAATGTCTCCGAACAAGTGGAGAGATTTGTGGGATGACTCAGGGAAATAAATTCAGCGACATACCTGCTGACTGAGAAACAAAGAGGCCCTTGGGGATGACCACTTTATCCTCAGAGTTCCTCGCCCAGTCGACCATGCCTTTACGACCCTTCATCGGGAAGTTGATGTCAGTCATCACAGACACCGCAGGAAGTCTCTGAATGCTCGCCACTGCAGAAATGACACAAGAAGACCATTGCTTACATCTATATTAGTGAAGGTTTCCAGTGTTTCCAGGGCTTCAGATGGACGGTAACAATTATTTTCATTGAAAAAGTACTGGGATTAAAAAAAGAATACACACAACATTACGTTATTATTTTGTCCAACAATATTTTTTCTACCTCCGTACGTAACGTGAGCGTTTCCCTGTTTGTTACTTAAATAAATAAAAAAAAGGGGGAATGAATTTCATTGAAAATTTCCCAGCACTTTTTATCATCTACTCCTTCTATCATGTTTATAGTGATAGATGAAGTAGATGTTAAAAAGTGCTTTACTGGTTCAAGTTGGATTTAAATGCCATCTTAAACAACAGATTCATTTTCCTCAGCCACTATCTTTTTCCTAGCAAACCAAAAGTTTGCATTCTGTCCCTGGAGCACCTAGAGAGGCTCTACTCCACATCTCTGACAGTTCAACCTTCAGTTACACTTTCGTGCATAGGCTTCATATATATGTTATGAATGTTCATTCAGGTGCAGGATTTGTAAGAACAGTGTTATCTTACTTGGAATAATATTATGATGAACGATTTAAGGTTTGTGCCACATTAAAGACCTCCTGAGTCTTTACAAATGGATATAATTAAATCCACAACTTATATTTTATAAACCTTGTCACAAGTTACCAGACATGATTATGAACATGCGTAACAGATTCATTAAAGCATTAAAAATGCATCATGATTTCTTATGATGTACTCGTAATGCATTATGAAAGAGACCTTTAACCTTCTCTCGTATCTTAAGTTTTCATGAGGCCTTAGACGTTCCTTCTACTTTAAGAAGTCTCGTATTTATGATGTTTCAAGAACTCTCTGTGTGCCATATATTTTCATGATTAGCCCTTTTTTTGTCTTAATGTGTAATGAACTCTCCAGCTGCCACCTGACACCACCAGACAAACTGTCTCCCTAATGGCTGCAACGCTTTCACACCTTCCTGCGGAGCTGCCAAAATGAACCCAAGCACAAGGTAACAAAAGCTGCACATTACTGTACGTACATGGATGTTCCCTGCCTTTGTCACAAATCTTTTAATTCCTTGTGCTACCGACTAATCCATCCGTATTGTCTTATTTGTATATACCACTATCTCATTCCTGGAAAAAAGAAATCCAAATTGGAGTGTAATCTGTGGCTGTGAAGGTGCCTCTGTGTTTGGAAATTGCACTGCACCATGAAGTCTCACCGTTGGCAATGAGGCCGGTTCAGAGCACCAGATGTTTGGACCTCATTTGTGTGTATGTGTCTTTGTTGGTGATCATTTTGGATGTAATCCTACTGAGCACTGATCCACTCCACTGAGAATACTGTGTATGGCTCATTTTGTGTGAGAGAGGAATAACACGGGTCTGTGCGCAAGTGCGTTTTCAAAGTCAGACAATAACAACAGTTTTGTCGAACAATAAAATAATGTGGACCATTCTTTTTGTGTGGCACAAAAGCACTTTTCTCCATGGACGAAAGACATTTTCACACCAGTTAATGGTGACTGTACGGAGCATTCTTGTTCCCCACACGTGTTTTAAAGCTGCTTATACTGCTTTATTATTCTGATGAGATTTGCTGAGGCGAAAAAGTTTGAGGTAAATGCTCCTAAAAGTAGTCGTATTTATCCAAGTGTCAAGGGTGTGCCATAAATTAGTGATGAAATAAGGTTGCAATATCTTCTTCAGCCAAATAATCTCAACTGATCCACAAAACTCTCAATTGGCTTCATCCAAAGAGATGTGACATGAATGGACCGAGTGCTGTCTTAAATGAGTCTGTGGCCGTCTTCCCAGGTTGGTTCCCAAAATATATCTGATATGGTGAATGATGTTGAACTGTTGGCACAGTGGCCCAATTTTAAAACAGGCAGAAATTAGTATAAAAACCCTGTAATTTATGTCATGGGAATATTTACAATTTACTGGATTTATGGCACGCCCAGTTTTATTTTTGTTCTCAACTAAGAATCGTGATCTTATCTTGAAGTCTTTATTTCAGTGCTAGTTGGCATGCATTTGTTTTTTTCTTAATGATGCGCTGACTTAGTGGAGAACCTATTCGCACCTAAGCTTTTCTTCTATATGACCCAGACTCACTAGGCTAATCTGTAGAGAATGGGCAGCAAAAACCTACCATTAGCGCAACTCTGTCGCAATTTTCCAGTTGAATTATTTGCCTGTCACACACTGTTAATGTGCTTTTTAAAGCCTGGTGCTAAACAACTCGCCACCAATGACATTAACTGATAATAAAAAGCATAACAGACCACTGAACCCTCTATTGTCCTTCTAGTTTGACTTACGGAATGTCGGATTTTATTAGGCTTACTCTTTCCTGCCACCACTCCTCTCACCTTTCCTTCATGTACCGTTCTCTACATACTCCATCAATAGCTGGGTATTAAACTCCCACCAGATCTCGTGAACTCTATTCTCTTGTCTCGGTTTGATCCACCATGATGCTTTAATGCACTTTTGTAATTCACATTGGAGAAAAGTGCCAGCTGAATGACATGATGTAGTGCGATGGCATCAACAACTATAAAACTAGAGAAGCACTCAGAGGGCACAGAACCTGCCGAGCAAGGAGACGGTTGGCCTTTGTTATTTCATCGGGAGAAGAGAGACCACACGTGCGTACTCCGGTCACCTTGTAATGACTCCTTGTGGGTTCTATAACACCACCAAAATGTTGCAGGTTCCACTAACATGGAAACCTTTTCATGATTTTTCTAACACAGTCTGCCTTCTGTGATGCATGTTGACACTTTAGGCTTTCAGATGAATCACCTTGCCTCTCCTACGACATTTCTTGGTGCCATAGGTAGCGTAACATTGGACTGTCCAACAGGCTAAAAAAGAAAGTCGCTCAGGACTTTTCAGGGCTGGTGCTCCTGAAGGTTCCGCACCGGAACGTTTAGTCATGCCACTGTATATTTAGTGATCAGGGGTATAACTGTTTCGATACAGGGCCTACAAGTAGATGCAGAACTAACGCTCCCTCAGCAGGAATCGGAGTTCACTCAAAGTGAGGAGTTAGGTCCCGGGACGGTTAACAGGAGCGCATTCGCATCCTAACCCCAATGGGGACATGTGAAACACCCATGCGTCAACTTGCGACACGAAACGCCGACTTCATTGGACGCAAACATTGTCCAAAAAAATGAACTCTGTACAGTGGACCAGATGCGTGGCAATGGATCTCATTACATCTATGGTTGGAGCCTGTCTATGTGTGTCTGTTGGCATGTGGTGCCATTAAATGTGATGACATTTCGATGTTTACAGAAAACATCATTAGTGTAGTTTATTCAAGGACAAAACTTAACATTAGTGATTAAACGATAAAATGGCTGCTTACTAAATGTTAGTGACTGCCAGGATATTAACATGTATCATCTTTAAAGGTCACGCGGTCACGTACATCTCAACACACAGTCACAGTTTACATCAGTGTCCCCTTTCCTCAAGCATTTAGGTGCTTTATGATGCACATGAGCAAATATCTTTTCCTTTTTCCGAGTCTCGCCTGTCATTTATTTCCTCGCTCCGAACCATGAAGACTCTAAGTGTAATAGCCTTGCTTCCCTGTTCAAAATGAAGTTCTTTTTCACAGATGTTCATGCTCACATTTACTTTCATCAATAAATCAGCAGCACAGCTCTATTATTCCGGTGCAGCACAACACCATTTATAGCTAAGTAAGAGACGGAATGCCACTGAGACCTCAGATCATAGAAGAGGCTGAGTAGCAGATGCTGAGCCCACAAGAACGCAGGGGGAGGTCTAAGTGGGTTTTATTTATTTATTTATTATTGTTACTATTTAAACCAAAATAACTGCCTGCACATCTTCAACCACAGACCACAGTGCTGTATAGGAATATTTTGAACCACAAGCTCACTTAACACAAATACCATCATATGTTTCTTTCTTTCTATATATTTTTTTCATGCATCTACGTATGCAGTGCAATATAAATATCTACTTAAACAAGCATGTGTGCTCTGCAGTTTACCCAAGTTCCCAGTCATCAGATAAGCATTGTGGAAGTCTTTCATGCCCAGTCCAACGATGTGGATGAATTCTTCTATGACCTGCATCAGCTCCACCGCTCCAGGATATATCTGGAGAGGATGACACATGATCACATGACACACTTCACATATAGAGCGGAGTAAGTGTGGAGAAATGATCATAGTGGCAATACAGCTTCAGCTGACATTCTATGGCAGTTCAGTTTATCTCTTCAAAAAGGTTTTCAGGCTTGGCTCTGGAGGTTTCTGGTTTTAGTCCAGACTGTTTAGATTTGGCAACTGGCAACAGTTCATGGCTCTTTCTGACATTTTGCATTTTGTATTTCGCTGTGACGAAAGGCCTTAGATGGTTCCACCCCTCTTCTACACCTTGTGAGGCCATGTCACTACTGTCTGTTCAGAGGTGTGAAGGACAGTTTTTTTAGCCATTGGTTAAGAATTGGATGTCAGCACATCTCTTTACCTTGACGTGTAAAAACTGCTTCCGTGATCACTTCAAGTCAATGCGATTATGCACTCAAATGTGCATTTGCAGGCTCAGTGTGTGAAAGGCCATAAAGGGCAGGTAAATTTCCTGTATCATCTTAAAAAAAATCTAAATCTGAGGACAGCAGCGTGAATACGGATATTGAAAACAATGTATGTGAGGTTACCATATCAAGGATGCAGTGGTTCCTGATCATCAGCACTCACTAATGGAATGCTGGAGCAGGAATTTTCAGCTTCACAGATGGATCCAGAGCTCAACCAGTTACACTGCGGCTCACTCAGCTCTTTTTCGAAGTCAATAAATCAAACCTAATCCAATAAATGACCATCCTGAGATTGAACCTCTGTCCTGGCTGCCAAGTCAGTGCTGATGGGCTGGATCTAATGAGAGACTTTAATTCGGGACTCTTTTATTTTCTCCCCCTTTGACTGCATTGAAGATGCTATTATGCCGCAACAAACAACATCAGCACATTCCGCTGCACAAATGTCTCGTGTTACCGATATCAGCCATGTGTGCAGCGGCACTTTCATTTCCTTTGAGTGGCATTTAGTAATCAACACCCAGGTCTCCGATCTTATTCTGCAAACTTCCCTGGGGGTGGGGGGTGTTTCCCTGGTTTGTAGCGCCATATGCGTTGTACGTTTTCACATGCTATCACATGTGCTCAGTCCAGCTCAGAAATGCTGAAGTTAAAGGCCTCTGACACGGCACAGTAAAAGCAATCGGTGAAAGAGAGTGTGTCTGACGCACAGTGCAGTCAGACTTATTCTGCTGGTCTCCATGGCAACCACTGGATGTGAAGGCGGCACAGGGAAATGGCTGCAGTGGACAGAGCTGTTTCTGTCCTCGCCATGGTAACAGTGCCAGTGGGGAAATATATAGTGATCTCTGTACGACACTGATTCTTGAAAAAAAAAAAAAAAAAAAAACCAATCACATGGAGGTGGAAGTAGTTTGAATGTCCACAGCGGGCTTTGTGTGTGGGCGCTGTGAAAGTGAGACGGTCATTAGAGGAGGGAAAACCAGCATGTGAGAACAAATGTTAACTTCTCAATCCAAGATAAGGACTGAATAATAGCAAGAAGACAAAGCTACCACACCTCCAATAAGAGTAGGTTAATAATAATCATTGTTACAGAGCAATTCTCCAGCATTTCATCTTTTGTCTTTGCTAAACATGAACACAAACTTTCTTGTGTCTTAATAGTTTAGGAGAGAGATTTTCAGGGACCTCCTATTTGTCAGTGCAGGGGATGTTTGATTTATGTCAATTAGGCGTGGTGGATGACAACAGAGCAGATGCCCTCTGCGGGCCATCTCTCTTCACAGATGGCATCTCTGTCAGAGTTTGCTTTTGTGTGATGTCAGGTTTCGGTGTTCACAGCTGATGTTGGCAAATGAAAAATGCCGCATCCTGTGCTGCGAGGTGTGCCCAACAGAGGATGAAGACACGGTGACAAAGCCATGTTTTGAAAGGATACCTCACTCTCTGGAAAATACATTTAGTCCTGGACTGATACATATATAAAAAGCAATGCCCCCCCCCCCACTTCATACCTGTCTGTGTGGGCTGTGCAATGTATGCTTATGAAAGGCCAGTGTTGCTGCCACCAAGTGGTGATGGGAGGTACTACTATTATGAATGAGGGCGGATGTTAACGGTCATCATTATCATGTCCAATAATTCAGGGGTTGCTCTGAGCTTCCTTACCTTTTGAGCATCTTCCCATTTCTCTTTATTTTCCTCCTCCAGGAGGTTGCTGATGATTTGAAAGAAGTTCTGTGGAAGATGAAACAAGGGGAAAAAATAAGACACCCACACGTTCTGGCGTCATCACTACATGCATTCAAATCCACACAGATGTGAACTTGTTTTATAGAAAGTGGTTACGATAGGCAATGCAGCAGCGTTCAGTGACGCCACCACTCAAGGCGCAAGGAGACTGGCAGATATTTTAGATCGTCCCTGTCAGAAATACACCTGCGACCCCCTGCGGCTTGCTGCTCCACACTTAATGCTGGAGGAAAGAATCACAAGCAGCATAGAAAAAAAGAAAAGATGAAAGGGAATGTTTGAGCAGCGTCTCAGATTGTCTAGCGGAACGTGAAGCTGCCGGTGCTGGGGTGCGCGCCTGCCGTGGTAACAGAACCCCACACTGATCTTAAGCCTTGTTATTTCATCTGGCCTACACTGTGCCTGAGGGAGTGGCTCTCTCTTGACACAGGCTATCTTGTTTTCTACTTGAATGCTTATGCTCCCTCTGGTGGTAGTGTGCCCACTTTAACACTGCATTAGCATAGAGTCGGGGGAGGATGGTGGGTGTGAGCTGGATGACAGCTCTGTTGTCTGAGAACACGCGTAAACACACATTTTACTTTTTTCACCTCGACATTTAATCGCAAGTCTGATGTGTCATGACAACATGCTGCATCGATTTGAATTACATTTTGACATGTTGCTCTGCACGATGTGTTGCTATAAGTGTTTTCCACCTCAACATGTTTGCGGAAGCAAGGTATTTATTTATACAAATCCACATTGATATTTCAGACTTTCTTAGCGGTGAGTCGTACTTTAGCTTTGAGTGAAAAGTAAAGCCGACTAGTGCAGTGTGACTTGGAGCAGCGAGGGTGGAGGTGGGTTGTCGCTCAGCCATAGGAATGTGCTCTCAGTTCAATCATTTCAGTGCAGATATAAATGTTATTATTAATTCATGTGTCCACTCAAACTGATGGCGTACCTCCTGAGGAAATGTGGACACCACTCCCCATTTTTCTACTTGTCTTCCCTCTCTCACCCACAACTGCTAGATGAACTCTGAGGCCTTAAAAATCCATTTGTTAAAAAAAAAAAAAAAAAAAGACCTTTACTTTTGTCCTTTTTTCAAGTTACTTTCAGCTGTGTGTCAAGAAATTGACTGGACAACCGCCTTGATAGTGTAATAAAGAATAGCCATTCTAGCCATAGAACTGCGACTGAGAAAATCTGGGCTATAATTAGCGTACACAAAAGCTCCAAAAAATTCTTTGTAATTACCATTGAATTAACACAAAGCCTCCATTATAGCACACACACACCGAGAGGGGGGGAAAGAAGCAAACATTTGCGGTTGAGGATTGGTTCATGGACAGGTCTCATTCCCCCAGGAGGCCTGTGAAGGGTGTCCATCCGTGACACCACTCATATAAATGATCTTATTGGCGATGGGGGCGGGGCCTCAGCCATAATCTCTACCATTGACATAAGGAGGATCAAGACTGCAGTCAAGCCCGACGTGATGAGATGAAGCAGCTTACCAAGGGGAAGAGATTTCGCAGTACAATAGAGCCACAGGCAGCTGCCATTTTTCAGGCGCAAGCAAGACTGGGTTCTTCTATTTTGCTATCATGGTAGAAAACTGTTCTGGGATTCTTGAAGAAATCACATTCACTCCTGAGTCAAGCAACATTAGAAACAAGCAATTTACTGACTTAATATTCTCTTTTTCCAACAGGACATTTGCCAGGTTTTCAAAGCAGAACTATCTAATGTAATATATATTTTCAAAAGAATGTTTTTATGAGTAAATGAAAGTTCAAATGATGGATTTCACGGCACTTTCCACTGCTTATAAAACAAATAACTATCAACTACTAACCCAATCTTTGTTTGCCTGATCTGTTTATTCTATGTCGACCAACACATTGTGCCTGACATGAAGAGTTTTGCTTTTATTTGTCATTTACAGTATCGACAAGTAAAGCCAAAGATTTTAAGCAATGAACATGAATGATCAGAATCTGTCCAGTAACCTGCTTTTCAGTCGGTCGTGATGTGTTTGTTGACATCACGATTCACCGATAAGCAGTGTGTGTGTGTGTGTGTTCCGTACATGTGCCGCTAAAATAAAATATGAAAAATTAGCCCCAATGCATTCCAGAAATTTGACACCTGCACTAGACCACTGAACCATCATCAACATTTCCATCCAGCGGAATAGCTTTCCACAACTTTTCAAGTTGTTTTGCTGACTGACTGACTCCGCAAGTATTGCATTTAACAGTTATGGAGAATAATTTTGGCACAATTTCTGGGTCGATTTTCTAGTCATGTTCGCTGGCTCTTTTTTATGAAACAACATGACATTGTGGATATGTTTATAAGTAGAGAAGGAAGTGTAACTTACTTGTACATCATCTGAGGACGGTTCATAGCTCGCTCTTTTAAAAGTCTCTGTCACGTTTCGAAGTATCTCCACAGACGACAGCAGGTCTCCAGCGTAGAAGTTCTTCCTTTGGGTAAGATCCAGCAGGTTTTTTGTGACCTGGGACATCCCATCTCCTGCCAGCATTCTTTGTCCTTTAGCAAGGTGGCCCTGAACCTCCAAAAACAGGAGAAGAAAGAACTTGGGGCATCTGTTCAATTTGCATGTCGGTGAAATGCTCTAAGAGCTGAGCTTAGATTTGGAATAAATGGGGTGGATAAAATTGGAAAGACCTTTCTCGGAGGCCTTTTATGTGACACTTGTATCAAAGCTGCCTGTGAGGTATTGGCTCACGGATGTTTGTGAAATAAGCTCGTATGAATGGAAGAGTTAACTGGAGCAGAAGACACACATTAAAGCTCAAATTGCAAATGACATTTCAAATCATTGCACAGAGGTTTACGCCCATAAATACACATTCACAGGTGCAGCGCTTAAATGTGCTGCCTCAGCTCTGCTGGGTTACTTTTTATTTTAAAACAGCAATGAGGGGTTGGACGTGCAGATGGTGCTGAAATCTTATATATATATATATATATATATATATATATATATATATTTAAGGAGATTTTTTTTTTTTTGTCTTGATCAGTTGGTGAGCTCATTGGACCATCCAGAATTACCTCCAATATATTTAAGTTGTTATATTACCAAAATAATAGTATTATTATTCATAACAATTATATTTATTAAAATAAAGTAAAAAGAAATGTTAATGTTAATTTGCGGTGTAAAAAGACATTGAGTTTAACGTGGAAAAAAAATTAATATATATATATATATATATATATATATATATATATATATATATATATATATATATATATATACACACAATATACAATGAAAATGGCTGAGGTTCTCAATGAAATTGAAGTCTGGCATTCCAGTTTATGACATGTGCATACATTTGAATGCAATATGGAGAAATCAATCATTAGTTTTGGTGGTCTTTTGAAAGTGGTTAATCTTTGGCACAGCGTGATGAGTACGGTGGGAGGGAAAACACTGGGGAGGTAATTTATGAGGCATTGCAAACAGAGGCTGAGAGAGGGAGCTGACTTTGCACCTACTGATTGCTGCAAGTATCTGAATCCATTTGTTATGCATCGAGCATAGCTGGGCTGCTCCCAGAAGGCCATACCGCGGTGATCCAAAGAGCAGCGTCGACTAGTGGTGCCTGCAGAGGGGAGGAGGAGGGGGGCGGAGGGGAGAGCGACAGATTTGGAAGGGACGGAAGATGCAAGCATAAAGAGTTCAGGACAGGATTAAGAGTCAGAGGAGGAACATAATTCTGAATAAGGAGGGAAAAGCAAGGAAGACGGACATTCATTTTCATGACCAGACTACTAAAGACAAATCTCTTTCCTCCGTCCATTCTTAGTGACCATTACTCATCTTGAGAGTTTCATTAGCTGATTCACTTATGCCGAATAGAACATTATTGAATAAAATAACAGAAATGCACAAAGTAATTAAACTGGATTAAAAATATTTTTTTTTTTTAGTTGCATCGGTAGTGGCGTCGCTTCTGCTACATTTCGTCTTACAGTGCCTTATTCAAGTACAGAGCCGCTCAGCTGTAATTGCTTTTAGGCAATGGAACAGTGATCCAGAAATAGCAGCTCCACCCAACATCCACCCACAGACATTCACATCCCACACAGTAGTTCAAAATCACACCTTCCCAGCTGTGGACCCAGCGGAGTGTGCTTCACACATCACCCCGCCGTACCAACACAGGTGCTTGACATCCGGAAGAAAAAAAAAAAAAAAAAACCTCCCACAATACAAAACATTTCTCCTGGCATATGAGTTTCACATGGATCCTTCACTATCTGTAGTTCCTTTGCTCCCGCTGTCTTTCACACACGAACACACGCAGACAGAAGGAGATGAAAGCTGCGCCTCCTACGCCCACCCTCCACCAGGTGATATGCACTGAGCTCACAATACTCAACAAAAAAAAACCAAAAAAAACAAATCGCTGCGATCATGATGACCTCATAAAATGCACATTATGGGGATAACGATGTTCATATTCATTTCTGCTTCTGCCTCGCTCAATCTCTCATCTAATAACCCGTAAAAATGACCACACTTGGAAGTACAGATTTGTTTTCTTTGGTTTACAGCTGAGAACTGTTACCTTGGATTTAGATGCAGCAGCCTTCTTGACCACTTACATAGTAAGTCACGCTTAGTTTAATCCAGTGTGAAACACCGAACCAGGAATTGCAGTTTCATTTTGGGAATAAAAGCATTTAGTCCATATTAATTCCAAAATTTGCATTTGAGTCTATCCTCCGAATGAGGAGTCATCAAACCCAAATAATCTCCTTCCTCATAACAATGTATTACAGAATGTAATTATTTACATGTGGAAGTAAAATGGAGAGTCGCGAAAACCTCCTGTTTTTTTTCTTTTTCTTTAATAAATTTATTTTTCAACAATTTGAGTCATTAACTGAAAGAATGATAAAGAAAAGAAATGTTTTCTAACGAAAAAAACAATTGGGAAAATACACATAAAATTGGACAGATGTAATTTTTGTAATCCTACTATACAATTTTCTGTATTGCTTTGCTTTGTTTCTGGATAACTTTTTTGTTTGGAACGTTATTAAAAAAAAAATAAAAAATGAAAGTTCATCTTTATAATTGCACCCGGACAGACTGGAAATAAATTTAAAAAATAATTCAATGTCGTGTGTGAGAAAAAAGACAAATGATCTCATACCTGAGTGACACTAAGCAACAAAATACATAAATAAATAGTTAAAGAAAAAACGGAAAGTAAAACTAATTTAGATTTTGATTTGCTATTTGATCATTTCAAGTGGAACTGTTCAAATGTGATAAAAAAAAAAAAAGCCTGTTATTTCACAAAAGTGTTGCAAATTGCACTCATGACCACACTGTAAAACACTGACACTTAAAAAAGATAACTCTCTTAAGAGCACGATATCTGGATGGAAAAAATACCGGCCCACGCACAACATCAGTTGCATGCGGTCAGTAAGACGTCTCCATAGTCAGGCGGCCGAATTCCTGACTCCTTCCCTACGGCCATCCAGACACTGAAACATACTGTCACACATCCTTTTCAACTGAGTTATGATTGCTCCCCTCTCTCACATCTGATACACTCCTGATCATGAATTGGGCTATTCAAGACAGAGCTTCGCTCCATCTGCCGTGGGAATGCTCGGATGGTTTTCACAGGCAACTGACCACAGATACGGACACACTTTGAAAATAATCTCATCATAAGAACATGTTTAAGCTCTCCTGCACGGTCTGTAATTTGGTTTAACTATTTGCTCGTTTTTCAGTTGAGTGGCTTGAACTGTAAAAGATTATACTCATTTGTCTTGCACACCAACTCATAAAACTGTTTTATTTAACTGTATTTCTTTGTCTCATCCGTCCTTGATCTTAGCACACTGTCCCTGACCCCTCAGTGTACACGAAGCAGCTTTACTCGTGAGGCTGTAAGCATGCGCTAACCTGTGTGTACACTTCTTCTCTAACATGAAGTGAAAATATCCAGCTGTAATGTCCTCCGTGGTCCTGACATTTCACACCTCGGGTGGCAGTGACGGCCAAGGCCGCGCGGACGCCCCTCGACCAGCGGCTGTTAGCGGCGCGCCACGTCAGATGGGCGCAGGAGATTGTTGCACTTGTTGGGGTCAGCTGAATGATTACACAAACTCCCGCTGTATTCAAGTAAACACAGTCACTGTATTTCCTTTAACGCCGTGCTTCTTTTATAGACGAATCCCAGAGCCAGCAGGACAAAGGTCACTGCATTACGTTTTATCCGATGTTCTGTAAACATTTCACTCTGAGGTAATGGATTACAGACAGGCTTTTCTTACTTTTGGCTCTGGTGACAATGTACACAGCTGCTGAGCTAGTTTAATCGGTTTATCATTTATAGCAAACACAGATCATGGACTGCAACTGTATGATGCTTTGAAAATAGCTTCACTGTTTATTTTAATTCAATATTAATTGTCGTAATATGAGCAGTTTAAGTGGTAGCTTACCGGTTTTATATTTGTCAAGCAATTCATCATTCAAACTAATATTTTTAAATGTACCTATATAAATCAGATGTTTGCATTGTTCTTTGCTGTTTGTGTTTTTTACAGTTTGCCCTGTATTTGCTGTCATCATGATTCGTATCAAGGCATATGATATTGTGTTCATATTGAACACGTTTTCAGTGGTTTCTGATTCAGGTGAGACAAGTCTTCGCATTCATTTCATTCTCAGCATTTCATCTTCTTTTGGGCTAAAAATAGATTTAATTAAATCGTCATGGCAGTGATGAGAAAACTTAAAAAGAAAAGCCCTCATGACACATATGAAAATAGGACAGTGATTTGTAATGTGTGAAAGTTTTGTCCCATCATGAAAAAAAAAATACATATCAATGAATAAAAATAACCAAACAATGGTCTGCTGTAGAACTAATGTGAAGCTTAATCGCTCGTGCCGTGCGGATAAATCTCGCTTAGTTTTGCCGCAAGTGAGCCATCTGTGGGTGACAGTAGGATGTTGACTACTTTGCCAGCAAGCCATTATGTGGCTGTGGAAGTTATTACAGTTAACATCATCAAGTGTAAATTAAGGACATTACCATGCGCCGTTTTTGCGAGTGTTAAAACGAACGCGACTTGGTTGAGAGACTGCCTCTCTTTCCTTTGCCGAACTTTCTCCTCTTTTCAACAGCAGACTATTGTGTCTTGGCTGTGGCTCTCTCCTTCACACATATGAAAGCTTCTACTGCTGCAGCTTCATTAATGTGTGATAGAAAAGAAAACTCTCCTAGTCACAGTGAGCCCGTTGTCACCCGCTGTGAAGCGCTGGACTGAAGCACGTCGCTACCACGTACAAGAAGAAGGGATTTTCTCCTTGGAAGTAGTGCCAGGAATGTTGGCAACATCTTCGGATTGTCTGTGCATCGCACCGGATTTTAGACGGCTTTATTCGACGACAGCAGATATGTGAGCAATAATACCTCAAGGGAACGGATGTTTACGATGTTAGTATCGAGGAAATGTGAGACTGACTGAAATGTAAATGTTTACTTTTCAGGTATACTGATTAGGGCTGCGACTAACTCGTAACTGACTGACTCGTAACCACGACCGATTAACTAGTCGGCATATGACGTGCGCAGACTGACACGTCTAGACGGCTTGCTGTTGGATTCGAAATGTATTGGCAAGATTCACGAACGCGTGTGAAAAAAATAGATGATGTCGTGACTCGTTGACAGATGACGTCGACGTTTATTTAGTCCCAAGGTGTATTTATAGTGATCATGGGAATGTAGACTTTTGCGTAATATGCTGATAACAAAGGCCTTCTGCGTTGAATGTTGTCGTGTACACGTACCAAAAAAAGACGTTGGGCGGGGCTGTGGGCCGTGTGCGCGCGTTGGGGGAGGGAGAGAGAGAAGGAAGGAGGGAGGGAAGGAGTGACTAGCACTGCATGCTGGGAGAGACAGAAAAAACTTCCCGTACAGTCTTCATGGCGAGGGTGTGGATCACGGGGTTTCGAGAATACATAAGACGGAGGAGCGCAGGGAGCATCAGTGAAGAGTGGAGAGCGTGAGTGGCGGGGAGACGTACCGAAGCTCTCTTCACAGAATCATATTGGTTTTCCGTTGGTGCTTATAACCCCTTGTGTGGGGCTCCTCCTCAGCGGCAGTACCGAAAACCACCATGACTAAAATGCATGGCTGTTTGACGGTAAAAGCTGAAGTAAAAATTGACAGGTTGTAAATGTAGAATGAAAAGAGCACCATCCCACGGCTTGTCTTACTATAACCTTTATTTTTCTCATGTTGCGCTGCCGCGGAACAATTGAAAATCTATTGCACAGGACTAAATTTATGGTATATATTATAGTATATATTAGTATATAACTTAACGGGAGTGTGTTGCAAAAAGTAGTGCATTCAAATGTTCTTCGTTATTAAAGAAAGCATTTAAAAGATGAGCTCCTTGCTGCACAGTTATTGACCTTCCTCATTAAAAGAGAGTCAAAACCACTTTCAAAGCTAAAACTACATACACACTGCTGATACTGTACAATGCAATTTCTTTTTAAGCAGCTTTGCCTTTGAATCACCTGACAAGAACACATGCAAGGACACTTCAGAAAGGGTGCTGGGTTCCTTCTGTTGCTCACAGAACACAAATAACCTTTGAGGGAAGATAGAAGAGTCCGATTATAACCTCAGATTCTTATCACTTGCAAAGAAAAGATCAGATCATCCTTTCAAAGACTATGGTCTGTTTAATCCTGTAGAAAATGTCCTCCGCCATGACTTCATTCTTCTACAATATTCCTCTTCTCCCCAGAAAACCTTTCCGTGTCAACAGCTTTTTGGGAGGTTAGGGACAAAAGATAAATGGAAATGTCAGCCTTGTCACTCTTGTTCTCACCTGTGGCATTGGGTGGGCATCTGTTGAAGGCCAATTCCCCCGAAGGTGTCCGTCTCCACACCATTGACACCGCATAGTCTTCGGGACAAATCTCATAGGGCGCTAACAAAGGAAGATGAAAAAAAAAAAAGGTTGAAACATGCGAGCCTGGGATTCAGTGCACTTGTGATGCAAGCATTGCTTGGCATTACATGTGAGGTATGTAAATAGAAATGATGAAACGTGCGATGTCAGTCCAATACATTACACAGTCGCATCATAACTGTTCGACTCAGATCATTATGCACGATTTATACTTGTGTGATGCCATATTATGTCAAATTTATTTGCTCTCGCTTTATTCCAGCGTCATGTGATTTTCCTCCGCATGAAAAATACACTTACTTGAACGCTTCAACGATCAATTCGAAGTGTTGCTCAGTTGTGCTGTATTATAATAAGCTTCCACAAACCTGCAGCTGAAAGTCAACTCACTCACCTTCCGATCACCTCTTCCCCCACCTCTGCTAGTTTGCACTTTTATCATCCACTGCACGCTGAATAATTGCCGGTGGTATTGCAGCTATAGGTGTTTGAACTCCCGATGTATTGAGCTGTTAATACATTTTTGGATCTCGCAACAGCAATAACCTGGGCCATCCACTTTACTGTGTCAGCTAATAATGTGCTGCTTATCGTAGATCCACACAAAGGTGCCCTCGGGAGAGAACATTTGAGGGGTTGTTTACCCGCGAACACGTGTCTTAATTCTGCAGCAGCAACACACATTGTTCGATCAGATATTCAGATTTTCAGATCTAAGATTTTTAAACACATTTTAATTGCAAATTAGGCAGTGCAAATGATGGAGAAAAAAACAACAACATGCATTTGAAGTTGCATTAAAATTCATCTTTATATCACAGTTGAATGCTTCACTTGTCAAGCGGCTCAGGTGGTGGTATTGAAGATCAACAAAGAGCTCACGCTTCTTAAAGATCAAGCTTTTCAAACTGAATGTGAACGTTTTTTTTCCAACAACCTTGGTTATAATCACATAAACAGGAACGATTATAAAAGTTCCTGTCACTTCACACTTAGGAACATTGATGCCTCACAGAAACATTTATTCCATCTTTCATTAAATTCATTTGATGCTCCTTATGTTTCCTTTTGTGGTACATTTTCAGGTTTAAGTTGAGGGTTTATAGATAGGGAAGGTCAGTTCACTCACCTGGACAGCGTTGATCGCTGCACTTGCGCACTTCTTCACCAGTACCGTCGCACTGTTGCCCAGTGGTTGCGGCGCCCTGACACACGCGGACCCGCCTCTGCCATCCACCGTCGCAGGACTTGGAACAGCCACTCCACGGACCCCATGGGTTCCACTGGCCGTTCGCTACAACAGAACCATGGCACAATTACAGACGGAAAATTCTAGTTTGAGCCTACACATGCAGCAAGACATATTGAGTTCTAGCTGGGCTCATAAGCAGTTGGTGACGCTAAAGATGGCACTATAAGTTCTATTTATTTTGTATTCCACTCAGCAGAGTATTTTGATGCTAATAGTTGAAAGAGTACACATCCGCAAGAAACCTGCCTGTGCGGTGTCCTTATTTGTTTCACTATTAAAACACGTAATGCTGATTTTGGCTTTTTATGCCCTTGAAACAAACATAGTTAAACTGAGCATTAGACAAAAAACAGATGCTTCCCTTCAGCAAAGCGGTAAATCACATGCCCTTCCTTGTCCGAAGAGAACGCCTCTGTCCACTCTCTTCTCATTTTAACCTGCAGTTAGCCCTTCTTCACATCTGTATCACGGCTCCTCAATGGCCCGTTGGTTGTTTTACAATGAATAACAAGGGAAAAACACAGAGTACCTGCTGTTTTTGATTGGTAAAAACAAGCCACTCAGCTTTGATCAAATCCCAATAACAGAGTGAAATTCTTTGTTCCATAGCCGAGCCACTGATTCCTCAGATAGATGTATCATCATGCGCCCAAAAGATTTCATTATTTCAGCCATCCTGGAGAAATATTTCCCACTTTTTGTTGCCTTGGCTTTTGTTCAAATGCACTCAAAGCTTTGTTGTTATATGTCTCATTTAGGAATGTGTCTTTCTGTCATCTTGTGAGTTTATTATCTATTCTCCCCAAATCTAATGGCGCAGCATCATATATCAAGGTGGTTGAGGATGAAAGATTCCATTGGATAGATGGTTCATCTCACAGTCCAAAGTATTCTTTCAAACTTAAAAGTGGGATTGGGGATTTTTTAAATCTCACCAAGGGTTGAGGATCTTAAGATACGTTGCAAATAAACGTATCCGATTGCAAAGTTTGCTGCTTTCTAATCATCTTAACGTTATCTGATTCACTGTGTGCAAGATTAATTCTGGCTATATCTGTAGAAGACTGGTGGTGAATGGGGCTGTCCTCAAATGACCAAACCAAACATACAAAAAAAAAAAAAAATCAACCTTATTTCTTTTCTTCCTCTTTGTCATTCTCTATGCCATTTCTCTTCTTTTCTGTGCTAGTCACGCTCAGCGAGAGGATCTTCACCTCTGCCAATTCATCCACTGTCCTCTAAAGCTTCGCTCGCCCTGCTACTCTTACAACATTCTCACAACTAAGGCATCAAATATCGACTAGGTTGAAATTGTCCAATGTTGACACCCAAGTCAGCCTTCCGCACTGCATGTCGAAGCCATTAGAATTTGCAATGAAATCAAATCGGGCCTGACCCATGCAACCTTCTCGAGGCAGGGTTGGGGTTAAGGATGGCATCACCCTAAACTGTTTTCCTTTTGAGTGGAGTGCTGCCTACACCACCAAGAAACAGAAGGCAACACATGCTTTAGTTGAAAGCTGAATGTGTCCACTTGGAACACATGGCTACTCTGGAACTGAAGTGAGAAAAACAAAAGTAGAAAAATGAAAATATGTGAGGCATTTTGAGTAAGAACGTGCTGACTCGCCTGACACAGAGCACAGTGACAGCCACCCTTGCTTGCTTCACCCTACCTGCACTCTCCTCTTCACCTCCCTCAATTTCTGAGTGTCTTAACTCTCTGCGTCTTCACTCTTCCTCCTGCTTCCCTCTCTATCAAATATTTTCTCCCTCTCTTCTACAGATTTTCATTCCTTCTCTCCGATCTCGTCCACCACTGCCTAACCGTCACTAAATCATCATCATCCACTGAGACACTTCTCTAACTTTATGTCTGGCAACGCGGTTTATTTCCTGTTAAATACAAATGCATCAACATTCTTTCACATTTTCTAAGAGGCCATCAATTTACTGGAATGTAATGATACAGAAAGTATTCATTTAAGTTGAGCAAGATGAAACAGCTCAAGATAATTCAGTTAATATGAAGACAATGGTCTCTTGTTGAGACTCAGCAACATTAAAACATAATGACATTCTTCATCGGAGATTGCAATATACATCTTTTCTCTGTGAAGCAAACAGCATTTATCTGCTTGGTTAACATTCATGCGTATTTAAAATACAGTTTCTCCGCTTTTATCGCTACTTAAGGGGTCCAATAGAGCAGGAAATTTGCTGACGTCGCGACTGCTGTTTAAATTTTGAGTGGAATATCTGCAGCGCTAACTGAGGTGGAGAAGAAACGCCTGTTTTATGCTGCCGCAGCTAGAATTTTTGTCTGGAGATTACGCCAGTGCTCCGGTCCTTCAAATGATCAGACAATTTACTGGCGGATGAGAGACCGCTAAGCTTACATCTTTGAGCCTCAAATGCATCTATGTTGTTGATGGACAGCTTGGACGGCGATCCCTGAATTATGTGAACGGCATTCTGCACTGCTAACTGGATTTTATAAATCCAATTGATGGAGCACCGGCTGAAACATTATTCTTGAAACAAATCCCTATTCTGAGATTTTCAGCGACAGAAAATGGGATCGGCACGTGAATGTGTGCACCAATTATTTGCAAGAAATATGCAAATATACAATGCATGAATTGACTGGAAAAGATCAAGATATCAAAGGTAAGCTGTAGAATGCTCTTGTCACAATGACTATAAATCAAACCATGAATCGCACAACATATGTATTTAAATCATGCACTCACTACCGACCACCTGATTTTCAACATGCCGCCTCTCTAGGTTAGTAGTATTCCATTGTTAGATCACAATTCATTGTTTCATGTTGCATATTTTTAACGTTAATCCACGTCGGTAATGTACAAAATATTTTGACCAAACTTCATCATCATATCAAAATAATAATATTAATTGCTTAATGTTGATCTATGATGTTATACTCTTGTATTTGTGGCGCAACATTTAGTGCCATCATTTTTAAAGACATAAAAATGTAGATTTTGTGAACATGTAGTCTTACTTTCTGAAAATGAAGTCTTACTCTCTGAGTTAATGTACTACAAATTAATAATAATTCCATAATATTTAATACTATGGAACTGACATGACCCGTATTACAGTGACTTCAGACTCCAGACTGTTATTGACGCCATGATGCCTGTTTTCATTGTCAATGTGAATTCTGTCATCAAAGGTTGATAGAGCATTAAAAGGCTCAGGATTTTACCTGTGCAGTCAGGATTATGGCACTCTCTGCTTTCTGCCCAGTGACCGCGACACTCAGATCCCCCATGGGCAGCCGCGGAGCACTGCCTGGTCCTCTGCTGCGTGCCATTGGCACAGGTCACCGAGCAATCGCTCCAAGAGCTCCACTCCTGCCACTGTCCGTCCACTGAGGCACCAACAACAACCCAACAAGCGCGTCCCAAGTGAACGGAAGAAAGAGGGCAGACAGAAATGGGTGGAGATATTCAGATCACTAAATTCTCTCTTAGTTTCAAAGCCAAAACACAAGATAGTAATTCAACAGAATGAAGGTGCTAATGCTAATATTTGGCACGAAAACATTCTAGTTTTAGTTGGAGTGTGAGTCAGAAACCAGCTCACAGATAACATTTACAGTACGGTAAAAGTAACCATAAGTAAGTTAAACCTCTTAAAACACTAGACATGTTTACTCACCTTTGCAGGACAATATTGTAATGTGCTTTTTAGAGTGTCACTTGAGCTCAAAGTGTATTTGAAGAGACGTATACCTGGGCATAAGGCTATGTTGCAAAGCTTAGTCTGGGTCTCGGGTCCGTCACAAGCCCTGCCTCCATGCTGGGGAGGAGCACACATCCTAGTCCTAGTGCGGTGACCTCTGCCACACGTGAATGAGCACAGACTCCATGGTGACCATTCCTCCCACACACCGTGTACTGCGGGCACAGAAAAGGTGTCAGACCTGATCAATGCTCTTGTCTGTGTGATAACAGCCAGCGCTGAGCCATAAAGGAACCGGAATCAATCGGAAACAATTAGCTGCAAAACTTAAGTAAATGAAACACTGAGCACACAGACAGTGAAGGGCCTCATGAACCCTTTGCCACAGTTAATTCAATTAGGCTTCAATAAAATAACAGAGGGATGAATCACACTCAAACCGCTTGACCTGTACTCATGACTTACTCAGCTGCGCGGAACAAAGTTCAGCACTTCCACTGTATTCCCAGTCACAGGTACATTATGACAGCTGTGAAGGGGACTTGCATGGCAATGAGAGTTAAACAGGGGTGTGAACAGTCTTTGCTGAAGTATTTGATAGTTATCCCAAAGTTGGTAAAGAAAGTATTCATCAGATGCAATACAAGTAGCCAAGCACAACAATGTCCGCGGGGATACAAGCGTTGTTTTTGCACCAGATGTTCATGCAGTGAGCGTCATCTTCTGAGATTCAAAACTCTTTTTTTTGGTTTATTCTTCCTTTGCGCTAATGTTATTAGCACATTAGCATGAAGCCAATGGCAGTGGATATTCTTCATTTTTAAGTTGCGTGTTAAACAAACGGTGGTTGTAAAGAGCGACGCAACAATCTTTAATCATCCAACCAAGCTGTTTGTTTTGTGCCTATCATCATAAGACCGACATTCAATAACAGCCAAGTCCTTCACAGCTAAACTGGTGTGCTCTCTCCATCAGTCAGTGACCATGTGGAGGAGAGTCTGTCTCCACTGTAATATCATTGACTTTGAATACCAGATGCTGGAAGAAAAAACGCTTCCAAAAATGCTTGATGAACCTTGAAACTTTGAACCTTGATTTATTTCTGTTAAATTATGTTTTGAACAATGTGGAAACACTGAATAGGATTTAAATCATAGATGAAAAAAAATAAAAAAACAAATTTTCAAATGCATTCCGAGCTCCTTAAATCGCTTATTTTCATTTGAAAACATCAAATCCACCTGTGAGATATTTTTTTGTCTGATTTGATAAGCATCCTTTTGAAGCTTCACAACGTCAGGTACATACTACTCAGCGCTCTGTTCTCCGGATCAGTCGGCGCGTTGTTGAATCTTGGGATCATGCCGATGATTTATCTCAAGTCCAGTTAGCATCTGTCCCAGCCTCGGCCTCTGGGAAACGCTTTGATGCTCTTAGCTAAAATGTCCCATGGCAACTGAAGTGTTTATTCTCCAACATTCGAGTTCAAAGCAAGCCCAGGCACCAAAGCTCGCCATGATGAAATAGGATTCCATTTCTTTGAGTCTTTATTTCTCTGAACTGTAGCCCCCTTCTATTTTTTTTTTTTTTTCGGTTGGCCGTTAAATAATTGCATCACATGAGATGAAGTGCTATTTCCATTGGAGGTTCTATTATCAAATCCGCTCACCTTAGCATATATTGTCTTGTCTCGAGTTATTCTCCATTGTCAGAAGTTGCTCTGTATTCAGTTCACTGGACGGAATACCAATAACAATACAGGGCTTCTGTGTTTGTGGCTGCAGAACATTACGTCTGCTCCCTCATGTGCTTCTGCCTCAAGTGAAGATTTGAGCCCAGCTATGATGCGAGTGCATAACCAGAGTGGGCCTGCCTTGTGTGTGCATGTGAGGTGAATGCTGAGTCAGCTTGCCTGTAATGCGTCCTTGCTTTCCAGTAATAAGCATGGTAAGCCCACCGATTTCTGTGACCCATCTTAACAAATATTTTTTTTTTTTTACGTTCGTGCTGCCACTGAAACCACAGCTAGATTTATACGTTTTGTGGACTTTGTGGTGCTACGTTGTGTTCAGCAGCAGGAGAGGCAATACGTTGGATTTGAGGAAAAATTTGGAGTGAAATATAGTTGGCAGTGAAACCAGAGATCAGACGCCCTTTCCTTGAGGACACCAGGGTGTAGATGAGGATACCTTGTCCTAAGAGTCGGAATTTTATTAACATATATCAACGGTTAAAGGTGAACAACGCTGAAGTCGGTTGCTGATACCTGACCACCAGTGACTCATCTGCCATGCCTCCAGAGGTTACAGAAGAAATGCCTCACAGCGTGTTTTGAGAGACGATATTTTGAAATACAAGTCTGACCTTCAAGAAAATGAAGCTGACAACATAACGGTGTCTAAAGCTCCCTGCAGAATTGCATGCCGTTTTTAATGCAGATGAATAGCATTACAGTGGAATGGATAAAACTAATTGTGGTTATGGAAAAAAAAAAATACAGACAGATACGCGTAGTAACAGCTGTAGCAATAAATGTAGTACATAGAAAGAGACAGTTTGTTAAGTTTGGAAGCAAAACATTCATATTCAAGAACCCGCGGCTAACACTACCTGGACAAGGGGCAGTGTTATTGCAAACCCTTGATTCTCTTAAAGGGCCGCTGCAGTGTGTTCCGTATGGAGAGACACATGTTCTTGTTCGCACCTGCGACCCTTGACCGCATGAAACAGAGCATGAGCTCCACTGGGACCACTCCTCTGCACCTGTTTCACCTGTATGGGAGAAGGGTGAGACTAGTTAAATGCAGCAATCTGGTCCAAAGGTACTGCTCACGGGGCAAGAGGGGTGAGGTGAAGTGGGCGGGGATTGAGGTCAAAAGGGTCCAAGTTGGGAATATGTGAGATTTAAAAGTACACTTTTATGCCTTACCTCTATGTGATCTTTGATAAATACGGTTGAGTGTCGGTTTGACCCCCTGTTATTTGTTTTATTGGTTGTAGCTGCATTAATAGAGATCAATCCGCCCATTTACAAGCCAGTTTTAAGTAGGTATTTATGCAAAGATCACAGATAAAGGTATTGCTTTTAATATGTAAATACCAACATTCTAATCCCATTCATTATAATAAAGTAAACAAACCATGCACAATATTGAAAGAAGAAACAATATTTTAGCAACATGGGGAAATTAAATCACATGGAATAAGCAAAACCATAAGAGAATGGTGACATGCAAAGAAGGGCGGGTTTTGAGAGAACTCAAAAGGAACTTTAATGAGTGTTAGTTCAGAAAGAATAGATTGAAGTATGGATTCCCTTTTTGCACTGCAGCAAAATATCTACTGTTACCTTGGATACCATTGCAGTTTCCGCTGTTTCAAACAGCTTCAGCCTTTTAAAGAATTACACGAGAAGGCTGATTTTATCATTGAAAATACAATTTCTTTTGAAAAATACATGACTATTCATCTTTACTGAAATTGCGTGGTTGGGGATATTAATGATCATATTAAGTAAGTGTTCTGCTACTCTCTTGTTGCAAAGACTCCTGATACTTTAAGAATACCAGTGTTTGTAAAAGTAAATTTCTTTTAATGGAAAATTAAAAAAAAATAGTGTAAAAAGTCTCATTCTTTCTAAAAAATAGAATTTTAAGAAAAAAAAACAGCTTTGTCAAAATGTCATTATTTGTCAGCTCATTTCACCTACGTTTATGGAAATAGAAAACCACAAATTGAACTTTGTGCAGCTTTCTCAGCATGTAGCATCAGGCGCACGCACCATTCAGCCAAAGTGGCATCTAACCCCTACGCTTACAGTACTTTTTCAGATCATAAAATTGACTGGAAGGTGGATCAATTCGTTAAATGAGGCAGTACAGGGAGAGTATATTATGTGACGATGGAAAAAAAAGCACAGCGATGCAACCGGACAGGGACGAGACACACCTACAGCATGTGTTAGATGTCATCCTGTTAATGGCCGTGCGTTAGTGTGTGAATGGTGATGGAAATGGGGGGGGGTTCTTTTTTTTCCATTCAAAAACGATGACAGCAATTGTATGGAACAACACATGAAAGTGAAATTAAACATCAAAGAAATGCGGGAAAAAAAAAAAAAATCTCCATAGCAAATAACTGAAACCCACCCACTTCTAACTCTGCTCTTTACGTATGAATAATTCCTGGGAAGGAATTGAAAATGAATAAACTCAATTAATTTGGTAATACTCCTTACCATAATAAAAATGTTAATCTTTTCAAAAACTGCAAATAAAAGAAGACCCAGGGCTTCGACTATCACCGGGCACGAGCTTCAGTTTAGCTGAAGGGGTGCTCTTTTTTTTTTTTTCCGAGGCATTTTAATTCCTCCTGACTTGGCGATTCACGGCACATGGGCCTGAGATTTACACCACCATCCAATTCATTTCCTTGCAACATGTATGAGCAACCCACCTGCTGTAAATCTCACACTTTTCTGGTTATGCTCCTAGCTCATCTACAGCCATAGAGAATGAATAAAGAAACAAATAATGCAAAAAACAGAACGAAAAAAAAAAACATTCCCACTTATAAAAGGTGCAGTACAAGAGAGAGAGAGAGCATGCATGATGAAATTAAGTTTAGTTAACAAGATAAAGAAAGATAACTAGTATATTACCAGTTTGTGCCATAAATTTAGCGGATTCAGCTTGCTCCTTCAGGGCCTTTGTGTCATGAACTGATCTTGGCCGCTGACTTTTTACTGTATGCTCTCCGATCATCCCATATTCTATGAGACAAAATAGAGGGTTTGTAAGAGAGCTGGGCTTAAACACGATCCTCTGAGACAAGTGGTACATACTTTACGTGACCTATCATTTACAGGGTGCTTGGGGGACAACATGGCTAGAAACAAAGACCACACATGTTCTGATTTAATTTGTCGCTAAAGCATAGAACAATGCAACAAATTTGTCAAGGGTGAGTTGGAGATATTAATTAAGCTTGGAAGCACAGCGTAGACACACGTAGCATAACATGCAGCTAAACTCACTCTGGAGGTCACAACACTGGACCAGAAACCCGCGCCCTCCCGCTCACCCTCCCTCCTGCGCCCCCAGAAAAGAAGAGAGGAAAAAAAAAAAAAAAAAGTAAAAATGTGTAAGCCATCAGAAAGCCACAGAGGAGGGGGTCATGGACATAACATGCTATTGATCCACAGTTTCCTCACATTTGCAAAAATAGACAAATGTATTCTGAGCTGTGTTTTAGTCGCACCCTCTTTGTCTCCCTTCAAGGGTCAAAGAGGCGATGTTCTGATGCCACACTGAGAAATTCCTCATCTTTTATCACATTAAGCCTCGGATTTGCATCAACTGTTTTTAGTAAATCTGACAGACTGTGGGACATTCATATTTCGCTTAAGTCGCTCATGCAAATATGTTGAGCTGTTGCTGGAAGAGAGTACAACTTTTGTCAGTGTGGCCCTAATGAGATTTGGAAATAAATAAAGCAGGCGATGCATCAACACAGAGTCATACATTGCTCATTTTTTTAAAATAGATTGCTCGCCCTCACCTGCTCATGATAGCTGTAAATAACATCTTTCACCTCTAGTACAGATGGTTTGGTTAGCATTTGAGAAGCAGGTGGATAAATATGAAACTGCGGACGGAGATGATGACACGCTCAAGGTGAATTTCTGAAATGGTGCGCCGCTATTATTCCAATGAAATCGACATGTGATGTGCTGAAAATGGACCCAGACGTAACAATAAAGCAAGGTTACATAATACGGCATCTTCTAGTACAAAAATGATGATTGTGGAAAAAAAAAAGTTTCAATCACCGTTTTCTGAACCAACCTATCTTTTACCGAGATTCTTAATGTTTGCTTTAATAATGTGAGCTACCAGACACGTGCACAGATAAACCCGCTCAGGTGCTTTTTCTTTGCAAGAGAAAAGTCACTTTTTTTTTCATTTTTTATTTCTCAACTCAACTGAATGTATTTTGGTATGTGACAGGGCATTTGTTTGACTTGAGACGTGAGAATGAACGAATGAAAAACAGCTCCCCTAACTCGCAGCTTCAGACAGACGGGTAAAGATTGTGTTGGTGCCGTCCCATGTCATGGCATGGAGGGAGATTTAGGACATCAGTGCCGCTAAAAACAACATTGCTTCTGCTCCGATGTTCCTTAAATATGCCGGCCAATACAGTATAACATGCCATACAATGATGCGAACCAACAGCTTTTTTGCATTTTTCTGTGCGGCTCTAGTGACACACACTATGCTTTAAGACAGGGGTCTCAACTAGGAGCCGCAAGTTTTTGTTCCAAACAAAGTTTTTTTTTTCAGTCTTCAGACACCTGATTGGTGGAAAGATCGTTGGCTGAAACAAAAACCTGCACCCACTGTGGCCCTTTGTGACCCCTGCTTTAACACTGTATGTGGACAACAAAATTCGTCATCACAGACAGTTATTTCAGTGATTCCACTGCATGTTGCGTTTCATCAAGTCAAATTTTCCAGCTTGTGCTCATGTTTTCTCATGGCTGGTCACATGACTAGGTGGCATACACCATCAACAATAATGTATTCATTTATTTATTCTATATAATTTTCTGAACCATTTTGAGCACCCGCCCCCCAGAACGCCTGCGCACGTGCCTGTAAACTACAGGAAGTAACTAAAATGTATGAAAATGTATAGAAAAATGCCCACAAAAAGATAAGGTGAGTTGTTAATGTATTGAGATTCTCAATGGATTCGGAACTAACTCCACCAGCTCCTCCGTGTCCCACTTGATGGAGTCGCAGGAGCTGGTGTTCGATCAGTGATTCTCAACTGGTGAGTCGAGACCCAATGGTGCACCACAAAGTGGCTTTCAGTGGATTGTGGTTCTTTACCTGGGCAAAAAAGTATTTTGTTTCATTAAATTATTACATTTTCTTCAAACTGTACGACTCGGTTTTGGGTTCCGACTTGTCAATCATGTATAATATTATAATTTTATCATTTCAACCTATTGAGAACCACTGTCCTAGATAGCTAGTGCTCCGTTTTTTTTTAACCATGGTGCATCACATCACAACTATTTCAACCATCTTGGTCTAACCTGTCACATTATTCTTGTTGAGTGGAATCTCTGCTTTTAAAGAAAAGCCATCGCCGTGGCAAACTGTGATTAATGCAGCCTATTAAACCGTAATATCATGCCCGCAGGCGGTCACATACAATCTAATCTTGCTCGTAACAGCAGCCTGATAAACAATACAACAAATGCTCTTCCACATAAAAGAGATGTAAAAAGGTCATTAGTTAAAACGCCGTTTTAAACTCTCATTACAGCACTGTTGATGCCTCTTTCCTCCCGTGCTTCTTCAAGATTCCTTCAGTCATTTGCGACAGAAACAAAAACGTTGGTTTCCAGACCAAAGCAAATGGATTTGGCACTATTTCATGTGAGATCTAGATCCTAAACATGTGGTTTGGAGCGCCCGAGGTGTGGGGGGGATGTTAAATAAAAAAGCACAAACAAGAGAGAAACAGCATTCATGTTGAATGGAACAAGAGTCGGCGTGTAGCTCGTGGCGATACCATGATGAACGTTTAAGACGACTCAGAGTCACTATAGGTGTCGAGCTGGTCTGTTATTAAATCCGCCCTTTGGTGGTGTTTGTGGTGACGGTTATTTGTCCTGAAACAGGTAGGACTTTATTTCCTGCTGTTCACCATCTCCAAATGTTTTGTTGGTCCTTCACCGAACTGGGCACAAAGGTCAGAATACACAAACATTGGCTGGCACGCAGGCATCGGGCGGCCTGCAGGGTGCACGAGAGTCGCCTTTTGTAAAAAAAAAAAACAATTTTATATGAACCATCTTATAATAATCATTGTTAATTGCCAAGAATTGATTCAGATGAGATAATAATTTGTAATTGGCTGTACCCTTCAGGTCACCGTGAGTCCTTCCTGACTCTGACTGACTGGTGACTCTCCTTCTGTCATCTCTACTCGCTCGCCAGCAGTAACATTGTTTGCGAAGTTGCCAAACTCTAAAATCATACGGAAGACACTGACACTATCTGCAGCCTATTTTTAGCTGCGCTGGAGTTTTAACTCTGAACAAAAAACACTGCATTTCAACAGTTAAATTCATATAATAACACTCTTAGTTTGCCATGTTATTTTTGTATTTATACTTATGAATGCATTAAAACTAATTCAACATTTTTCTATTCATTCGTATTCCAATTTCTAACATTGAAGAAAACAGAGAAACTTTCCTCATCATATCATAGGTGAGCAAACACGGATCATGTTGGAGCACATTTTGTTGCCGCTGCCAAAGTGATTTATGTGAGCCTGATTTAAGAGCTCAAAAGCTTTTCTGACCCATCAGCGCCCAATGATGCTTTTAAGATTAATTAGAGGCCATGTTTACAAAAAAAGACTCACTGCTGATCACATTAATGCTGCTCTGCCAAATACGTCCCACGTTCTTCACAAACAAATCAAGAGGCATCATGCGGTCAAAAGAATGGAGAGTCCAGGACTCAGTGACCTTTGTCATCTATTCAGGCGGATACAAAAAAAAAGAAAGAAAGAAAGAATTAACCCCAGGCCCCAACAGCGATCTCTGTTGTGAACCAAAGTCTAGAGGAAGGAATCTCATTTCCAGTTCCATCTTCAGTGGCTAGACACTTTTTCTATGTGTAATTCTATTGAAAGGCAGCAAAAGCCAATGACTGATGTGTCTAACCTTGCATGAAATGAGCATTTACGCAGAGGCCCCTGTGAGTTACGTCTATCGCTGGCTCTCTACTTACGAGCCTCCGTGCTTTCCTGACTGACTGTCACAAATGTAGCTTTTAATGAGAGCCACTTCATTACCACTATACTTTGAAGAGCGTACGGTCCCAAAATAGAGACAAGCATACAGTCTGAGCAGGCAGGAATGAAGGGTTTTTTGTACTGTTGATCTTCTCTACAGAACAGACGTATTTTTAGAAGAGTTTCTTTGCCATTACTAATGATTTGCATGTTGCCATGAAATGTTCAACTACTTTTTGTTGATGAAGCGGTTTAGCTCCAATAGTTTGAACCGATGTTGTGCACAAAGTCTGCCATGTTTGAGTTAACGTCGAAATTGTGAAACAAAACTGCGCTGCTAGGGTTTCCGCCAAAATACAGTCCTGCTTTCCAACTCACTTTCGAGTTCAATAAACAATTAAACACAGCTCCCTCGTCTTCGTTGTGCACATGGTACATCACAGGATTTTATTTAGGTATTTTCGCTGCAGTTGATCGGGATTTAATGTACAAAGTGACGCGAAGCCCCCTGCATTCCGCCTTCAGGTGGTGTTTACATTTTTTTAGATAGGCAAAACCATCGCGGAATAACAGACATTTGAAATGTGCAGTTTTCTGAATGCAATTTTGTCGCCAGTATTTGCTTTGAATATCTGTTTCACACTATTGTG